>NC_081560.1:15261539-15261997 GCF_022355385.1 Mustela nigripes
TTTCCACAGTTTGGCAACCATGGCCATTGCTGCTATAAACATTGGGGTACAGATGGCCCTTCTTTTCACTACATCTGTATCTTTGGGGTAAATACCAGTAGTGCAATTGCAGGGTCATAGGGAAGCTCTATTTTTTTTGGGGGGGGGGGAAGCTCTATTTTTAATTTCTTGAGGAATCTCCACACTGTTCTCCAAAGAGGCTGCACCAACTTGCATTCCCACCAACAGTGTCAGAGGGTTCCTCTTTCTCCATATCCCCTCTAACACATGTTGCTAATTATTGTTCCTGTCTTGCTAATTTTGGCCATTCTAACTGGTGTAAGGTGATATCTCAATGTGGTTTTAATTTGAATCTGACACCAAGGAAGTAGAAACAATCATCAGAAGTTATTATCAACAGTTATATGCCAATAAGCTAAGCAACCTAGATGAAATGGATGCATTCCTGGAAAACTATG
>NC_081560.1:15262097-15360599 GCF_022355385.1 Mustela nigripes
ATATGCCAATAAGCTAAGCAACCTAGATGAAATGGATGCATTCCTGGAAAACTATAAACTCCCAAAATTGAACCAGGAAGAAATTGACAACCTGAATAGACCGATATCTAGTAACGAGATTGAAGCGGTGATCAAAAACCTCCCAAAAAACAAGAGCCCAGGACCTGACGGATTCCCTGGGGAATTCTACCAAACTTTCAAAGAAGAAATAACATCTATTTTCCTGAAGCTGTTTCAAAATATTGAAGCAGAAGGAAAACTTCCATACTCTTTCTATGAAGCCAGCATTACCCTGATCCCCAAACTAGGCAAAGACCCCACCAAAAAGGAGAATTTCAGACCAATATCACTGATGAATATGGATGCTAAGATTCTCAACAAAATCCTAGCAAACAGGATCCAACAGCACATTAAAAAGATTATCCACCATGACCAGGTGGGATTCATTCCTGGGCTACAAGGATGGCTCAACATTCACAAATCAATCAATATGATAGAACAAATTAATATGAGAAGAGAGAAGAACCACATGGTCCTCTCAATCGATGCAGAAAAAGCATTTGACAAAATCCAGCATGCGTTCCTGATTAAAATGCTTCAAAGTATAGGGATAGAGGGAACATTCCTCAACTTCATAAAATCTATCTATGAAAGACCCACAGCAAATATCATCCTCAATGGGAAAAAGCTTTCAGCCTTCCTATTGAGATCAGAAACACGACAAGGATGCCCACTCTCACCACTCTTGTTCAACATAGTATTAGAAGTCCTAGCAACAGCAATCAGACAACAAAGAGAAATAAAAGGTATCCAAACTGGTAATGAATAAGTCAAACTCTCTCTCTTCACAGATGACATGATTCTTTATATGGAAAACCCAAAGACTCCACTCCCAAACTACTAGAACTCATACAGCAATTCAGTAACATGGCAGGATACAAAGTGAATGTACAGAAATCAATGGCTTTCTTATACACTAACAATGAAAATACAGAAAGGGAAATTAGAGAATCAATTCCATTTACTATAGCACCAAGAACCATAAGATACCTGGGAATAAACCTAACCAAAGAGGTAAAGGATCTGTACTCGAGGAACTACAGAACACTCATGAAAGAAATTGAAGAAGACACAAAAAGATGGAAGACCATTCTATGCTCTTGGATCAGAAGAATAAACATTGTTAAAATGTCTATACTGCCTAGAGCAGTCTATACTTTTAATGCCATTCCGATCAAAACTCCACTGGTATTTTTCAAAGAGCTGGAGCAAATAATCCAAAAATTTGTATGGAATCAGAAGAGACCCCCGAATCACTACGGAAATGTTGAAAACTGGCATAAAAACAGACACATAGACCAGTGGAACAGAGTAGAGAGCCCAGATATGGACCCTCAACTCTATGGTCAAGTAATCTTCGACAAAACAGGAAAAAATATACAGTGGAAAAAAGACAGTCTCTTCAATAAATGGTGCTGGGAAAACTGGACAGCTATATGTAGAAAAATGAAACTCGACCATTCTCTTACACTGTACACAAAGATAAACTCAAAATGGATAAAAGACCTCAACATGAGACAGGAATCAATCAGAATCCTAGAGGAGAAATAGGCAGTAATCTCTTCGATATCAGCCACAGCAACTTCTTTCAAGATATATCTCCAAAGGCAAAGGAAACAAAAGCGAAAATAAACTTTTGGGACTTCATCAAAATCAAAAGCTTCTGCACAGCAAAGGAAACAGTCAGAAAAACAAAGAGGCAACCCACGGAATGGGAGAAGATATTTGCAAATGACAGTAGAGACAAAAGGTTGATATCCAGGATCTATAAAGAACTCCTCAAACTCAACACACACAAAACAGATAATCATATCAAAAAATGGGCAGAGGATATGAACAGACACTTCTCCAATGAAGACATATAAATGGCTATCAGACACATGAAAAAATGTTCATCATCACTAGCCATCAGGGAGATTTAGAATTTTTATTTCATTCATCAGTTTTGTAATTTTCTTCATATAGATCTTGTGGATTTTATTTGTTTATTGTTTATACTTATACATATACATATATTTATTTAAGTATTTCACTTTTTATGTGCTAATGTAAACATTACCATGTTTTAAAATCAAATTCCAAGTGTTCATTGCTGGTATATAAGAAAGCATTTGATTTCTATGTATTAATCTTCTATACTACAATCTTGCCATAATTGCTTATTAGTTCCAGGAGATTTTTATTTGATTCTTTGGGATTTACTACACAGACAGTTATGTCATTTGCAAACAAAGGAATTTTTATTTCTTCCTTCACAATGTGTATATCTTTTATTTCCTTTTCTTGTCTTGTTATATTACCTAGGACTTCCAATAAGATGTTGAACAGGAGTAATAAGAGAAGACATCTTTTACTTGTTCCAGATTTAATTAGGAAAGCATCTAGTGTCTCACTAGTAAATATTTTTTAGCTGTAGGCTTTTGAAGACCTTCTTTATTAACTTGAGGAGTTTTCTCTACTTTTAGTTTGCTGAGGGTTTTTTTTTTTTTACCATGAATGGGGGTCATAAATGCTTTTTTAATATCTATTATACTTTTTCCTCTTTAGCTTGTTTATCTGATAAATTACATTAATTGATTTTTGAATGTTGAACAGGTCTTGCATACCTGTGAATAAAAAAAAATAAACCCCACTTGGTCATAGCATATAATTTCTTATATATGGTTGAGTTCAAACTGCTAATATTTTGTTGAGTATTTTTTCATTAAAACTTGTGAGATATAGTCATCTGTAGTTTTCCTTTCTTGTAATGTCTTTGGTTTTGGTATTAAGGTAATTCTGACCTCATAAATAAATTAGGAAGTATTTGCTTTGCTTCTGCTTTCTTTAAGAGATTGTAGATAATCAGTACAATTTCTTCATCAAATATTTGAGAACACCACTGAAATCACCTGGGTCTAGTGCATCTATTCCCATGGCATCAGTAGTGATGGCCCCTCTTTCATTTCTGATGTTGGTAATTTGTTTCTTCTCTCTTTTTTTCCTGAGTAAATCTGGTCACAGTTTTATCACTTTCATTGATGTTTTTAAAGAATCATTGATTTAAAAATCATTGATTTTCTCATCTTCAATTTCATTGATTTCTGCTCTAATTTTTGTTATTTTATTCTATTTATTTTGAATTTAATTTGCTATTTATTTTTAAATTTGTTTTATTATTATTTTGTTATTATGTTCAATTAGCCAGAATATAGTTGGCTAAACATCATTAGTTTTTAGTGTACTGTTCAACAATTCATTAGTTGCATATAACACCAAGTTCTGATCACATCACATGCCCTCCTTAATACCCATCACCCAGTTACACCATCCCCCAACCCCTTGTCTTCTGTAACCCTCAGTTTCCTGGAGCCAAGAGTCTTTCATGGTCTTTCTCCTTTCTGATATCTTCCCATGCAGTTTTCCCTCCCTTCCTCTATGGTCCTCTGTGCTATTCCTTATATTCCACATTTGAGTGAAACCATATGATGATTGTCTTTCTCTGCTTGACTTATTTCACTTATCATAATACTCTCCAGTTCCAGCCATGTCAACGCAAATGGTAGGTATTCATCCTTTCTGATGGCTGAGTAATATTCCATTGTATATATGCACCACATCCTCTTTATCCATTAATCTGTGGAAAGACATCTCAGTTCCTTCCACAGTTTGGTTATTGTGGACATTGCTGCTATGAACCTTGGGGTGCATGTGCCCCTTCTTTATATTACATCTATATCTTTGAAGTAAATACCTACTAGTGCAATTTCTGGGTAATAATGTAGCTCTGTTTTTAACATTTTGAGGAAACTCCATACTATTTTCCAGAGTGACTATACCAGATTACATTCCTACCAAGAATATAAGAGAGTTCCCCTTTCTCCATATCTTTGCCAACATTTGTTGTTCCCTGTCTTGTTAATTTTAGCCATTCTAACTGGTGTATATTGGTATCTCATTGTAGTGTTGATTTTTTTTTTCCCTGACAGGTAGTGATGTGGAGCATTTTTTTCGTGTCTGTTAGCCATTTGTATGTCTTCTTTGGAGAAGTATCTGTTCGTGTCTTCTGCCTATTTCTTGACAGGATTATTTTTTTGGGGGTGTTGAGTTTGAAAGTTCTTTATAGATCTTAGATACCAGCCTTTTGTCTGATATGTCATTTGCCAATATCTTCCCCTATTCCATGGATTGCCTTTTAGGTTTGTTGAGTGTTTCCCCTGCTGTGCAGAAGTTTTTATCTTGAAGAAATCCCAATAGTTAATTTTTGCTTTTTATTTCCCTTGCCTTTAGAGACATGTCTTTCAAGAACTTGATGTGGCTGATGTCGAAGATGTTACTGCAGCCAATGTCAAAGATGTTACTGCCTATGTTTTCCTCTGGGAGTTTGATGGATTCCTGTCTCACATTTAGATCTTTCATCCATTTGGAGTTTATCTTCATGTATGGTGTATAAGAATGGTCCAGTTTCATTCTTTTGTATGTGACTATCCAATTTCTCAGCACCATTTATTATCCAATTTCCCATTGGATATTCTTTGTCAAAGATTAGTTGACCATAGAGATGAGGGTCCATTTCTGGGCTCTCTATTCTATTCCATTGATTTATGTGTCTATTTATGTACCAATACCATGCTGTCCTGATGATCATAGTTTTGTAATATAGCTTGAAGTCAGGCATAGTGATGCCCCCAGCTTTGGTTTTCTTTTTCAACATTCCCCTGGCAATTCATGGTCTTTTCTGTTTCCAAACAAATTTTAAGATAGTTTGTTCCAGCTCTGTGAAAAATGTTGATGTTATTTTGGTAGGGATTGCACTGAATGTGTAGGTTGCTCCAGGCACCATAGACATTTTAACAATGTTTATTCTTCCAATCCATGAGCATGAGATATTTTTCTATCTCTTTGTGTCTTCCTCAATTTCTTTCATAAGTGTTTTGTAGTTTCTAGAGTATAAATCCTTTACCTCTTTTTTAGGTTTACTCCTAGATATTTTGTAGATTTTGGTGCTAATGTAAAAGGAATCAATTCCTTAATTTCTCTTTCTTCAGTCACACTGTTAGTGTTGGTGATTTTGTATCCTGTCATGTTACTTAATTACTGTATGAGTTCTAGTAATTTGGGAGTGGAGTCTTTTGGGTTTTCCACATCAAGTATCATCTCATCTGAGAAGAGAGAGAGTTTGACTATTTCTTTGTCAATTTGAATTCTTTTTATTTCTTTTTGTTGTCTGATTCCTGAGGCTAGGACTTCTATTACTATGCTGAACAGTAGTGGTGAGAGTGGGTATCCCTGTCATGTTCTTAATCTTAAGGGAAAAGCTCTCGGTTTTCCCCATTGAGAATGATATTTGTTGTGGGCTTTTCATAGATGGCTTTCATGATATTGAGGTATGTTCCTTCTATACCTATACTTTGAAGAGTTTTAATCAAGAAAGGGTGCTGTATTTTGTCACATGTTTTTTTCTGTATCAATTGAGAGGATCTTATGGTTCTTGTCTTTTCCTTTATTAATGTGCTCTATCATGTCAATTGATTTGCAAATGTTGAATCACACTTGTAGCCCAGGAATAAATCTTACCTGGTTGTAGTGAATGATCCTTTTAATATACTGTTGGATCCTATTGGCTATGATCTTGTTGAGTATTTTGGCATTCATGTTCATCAATGATATTGGTCTATAATTCTCATTTTTGACGGGGTCTTTGGTTTTGGGATCAGGATAATGCTGGCCTCATAGTACAAGTTTGGACGTTTTCCTTCTGTTTCTATTTTTTGAAACAGCTTCTGTAGAATAGGTATTCATTCATTCTTTAAATGTTTGGTAGGATTCCCTTGGGGAAGCATTTGGCCCTGGACTCTTGTTTTTTGGGAAGTGTTTGATTACTGCTTCAATTTCACTACTGGTAACTGGTCTAATCAGATCGTCTATTTCTTTCAGTTTCAGTCTTGGTAGTTTATAAGTTTCCAGAAAGACATCTTTTTTTTCCAGGTTGCCTAATCTGTTGGCATATAGCTGATGATAATAAATACTAACAATTGTCTCTATCTCCATGGTATTAGTTGTATTGAAAGACCCCCCCCCCCCGTCGTTAACTAATTAACTGCTCTTTTGTTGTGTAAGAGTACCCCTTCTCCCCTTGCAGTGAAAAGACCCTTCCCCCAGGGTTGAATTCAATGTAACTGCTCTTTTGCCTTTCTGTAACTGCTTGGCTTTTAGGGCATGACACTTGTCTCCTGTTTGAACAAGATACCTTCTCCTAATAGCCGAGGCATGGTCACATAGGTAAGGGGGCTGCATGGTCACGTAGGTCACGTAGACAGGATGTCTTTCTGCTGAGTAATAAGGTCAAACTTCCCCTCTTTGGTTCCCCTTCCCGCCTTTCTCTTCGCGCGCGGGGTCTTCCAAAGCCAATCCTCTAACACCAAGTATGCCTTTTTTCAAATGTTCAAATTGTCAGCCATCTGGGACTTGTTTGTACCTGTCTATAAAAATCCTGCACCACCCCAGCCAGGTGTGCTCAGCTAGCAGGAGCTGCTGACCACCCGCAGGCGCGCGCTGAGCACCCGCAGGCACCTGCGTAACAATAAAGAACCTCTTGCTGTTTGCATCCTGTGGCAGTGTTGAATTCTTGGGTAAGGGGATCCACAGGTCTTTCAGTATCTCTCTCCTTTTATTCATGGTTTTATTAATTTGGGTCCTTTCTCTTCTCTTTTGGATAAGTCTGGCCAGAGTTTCATCAATCTTTTTAATTCTTTCAAAGAACCAGCTTCTAGTTTTATTGATCTGTTCTACTGTTCTAGTTTCTATTTCATTGCTTTCTGTTCTAATCTTTATTATTTCTCTTCTCCTACTTGGTTTAGGCTTTTATTTGCTCTTCTTTCTCCAGGTCCTTTAGGTGTAAGGTTAGCTAGTGCATTTGGGATTTTTCTAATATTTTGAGAGAGGCTTGGATGGCTATGTACTTCTCTCTTAGGACTGTCTGTGTAGTATCCCATAGGTTTTGAACCAATGTGTTTTCATTTTCATTGGTTTTAGTGAATTGTTTACATTCTTAATTTCCTGGTTGACCCATTCATTCTTCAGCAGGACACTTTTTAACCTCCAAGTGTTTGAGTTCCTTCCAAATTTCTTCTTATGACTGAGTTTCAGTTTTAAAGCATTATGGTCTGAAAAGTTACAAGGAATAATTTCAGTCTTTTGGTATCAATTGAGACCTGATTTGTGACCCAGTATATGATCTATTCTGGAGAAAATTTATTCCATGTGCACTCAAGAAGAATCAGTATTCTGTTGTTTTAGGATGGAATGTTCTGTAAATATGAAGTCCATTTGGTCCAATGTATCATTCAAAGCTCTTGTTTCCTTGTTGATCTTCTGTTTAGATGATCTGTCCATTGCTTTGGAGTGTTGAAATCTCCTAATATTGTATTATTATCAATGTTTCTTTATTTTGGTTATTAACTGGGTTGTATAATTGGCTGCTCCTGTGTTGTGGGGCATAGATATTTACAGTTGTTAGATCTTCTTGTTGGATAGTCCCTTTAAGTACTATATAGTGTCCCTCTACATCTCTTACTACAGTATTGGTTTAAAATTTATTTTGTCTGATATGAGGATTGCGACCCCAGCTTTCTTTTGAAGTCCATTAATGTGATAAATGTTCTCCATCCTCTCACTTTCAATCTGGAGGTGACTTTAGGTTAAAAATGAGTCTCTTGTAGACAGTAAATGGATGGGTCCTGCTATTTTGTACAGTCTGTTACCCTATGTCTTTTGATTGGAGCATTTAGCCCATTTACATTCAAAGTAACTATAGGAAGATTAATTTAATGCCATTGTATTTCCTGTAAAGTCCCTGTTTTTGTAGATTTTCTCCGTTACTTTCTAGTCTATATTACTTTTGGGATTTCTCTTCACTTTCAGAATCCCCCTTAATATTTCTTGTAGGGCTGGCTTGGGAGTCACATATTCTTACAGTTTCTGCCTGTCCTGGAAGCTCTTTATCTCTCCTCCCATTCTGAATGACAGCCTTCCTGGATAAAGTATTCTTGGCTGCATGTTCTTATCATTTAGTACCTTGAATATGTCTTGCCAGCCCTTTCTGGCTTGGCCATTTTCTGTGCATAGGTCTAATGTTATTCTGATGTTCCTCCTTTCATATGTAAGGAACTGCCTCTCCCTAGCTGTTCTCAGGATAGTTTCTTTGTTTGCAAGATTTGCAAGCTTCACTATTATATGTCAGGGTCTATTTTTATTGATCTTGGGAGAGGTCCTCTCTGCCTCTTGGACACAAATGCTGTTTCCTTCCCCAGATTAGGGAATTTCTCAGGGATGATTTGCTCAAATATACCTTCTAGACCTCTCTCTCACTCCACCCCCTTGGGGATCCCAATAATTCTGACACTGGAATGTTTCATGGCATTATTAATCTCTCCAGGCCTTTTTTCATGGGATATTAGTTGTCTATCACAGTTTTGCTCAATTTCCTTCCTTTCCAACAGCCTATCCGCTAGATCACTTATTCTCTCTTCTGCCTTATTTACTGTAGCTGTTAAAGTATTCAGTTTAGACAGCATCTCACTCATAGCATTTTTAAGTGTGGCCTGATTAGATTTCATTTCTGCCCTTAGAGATTCTATATTTTCACTTATGCTATGCCCAAACCTCTGACCCAGTGCAGAAAGATTGCAGTCTTCTCTCTTTGATAAGCCCTCCTGGACAAACAGTCTCTGCTTCTGTATGTGCCAAAACCTGCATGGTGCATTCCCACTGCAACTATTTCAGGGGTAGTCCCATGGGCCCAGGAGTGCCACTGCCCTTTGTGACTCTAAAGTCACAAGTAGCCACAGGTTTACATGCACATCATGTCTGGGTGCCACCCTTTCCAGGTTGCTATCACCCTGTTAGCTTTTGTCCATTTGTGGGTGCAGCTGTCTCACCCCACCCAGGGGATGACAAATGGCCCCCAGGTTCCAGTTCTTTTCAGGCTGCTCAGGAAAAGAGCAATTCTTGACTGGCCGAACTCTCAGTTAATAGTAACCCAAGTTGAGAATCCCCTCCTGGGCTTGCTGACCATGACCTGCTTCCCAACTTCACTGCTTGGGCACTCTACCAGTTCAGGCACCCCATTTGCTGTGACTCCTTGGATCCCAAGACCACACTCCCCCACCTAGAATTCTGTCTTTTCATTTCCAGAGCCCCTTTCAGAGAGGGATGCATCTCACTAAAGCAGATTTCCAAGGGTTCTGATTTTGCACTCTGGTGTTATGTCACTTTCCAGGAGCCAGCTAATGGAGGCTCCCTCCTTCTTCCACTTATCTTTGGATATCTCCCCACAGATTCACAACTTCACATGTCCTACCTTGCAAAAAGCAGTTGTTTTTCTGCTTGTAGAGATCCAGATTTATATTCTTACACATCAGACTGATTTTGTGGGTGTTCAAAATGGTTTGTTATATATCCAGCTAAATTCAGGGGACCAGTTGAAACGGGGTCCCCTACTCCTTTGCCATCTTGCCTCCTGTTATTTTTAATGTAATCTCCAACCTCCCTCCCCCAACATGGGGCTCAAACCCATGACTCCAAGATCAAGAGTTGCACCCTCCACCAAATGAGCCAGCCAGGCACCCCGAATCTAATTTGCTCTTTATTCTCTAGTTTCCTAAGGTAGAAGCTTAAATTATTGATTTTATTGATTTTAGATCTTTCTTCTTTTCTAACACGTATTCAATGCTATAAATTTTCCAGAAAATACTGCTCTTGTTACATCCCATAAATTTTGATAAACCATATTTTCATTTTCATTTATTTCAAAATATCTAAAAATTTCTCAAGATTTTGTTTTGATCTATCAGCTATTTAGAAATGTATTGTTTAATCTCCAAGTAGTCAAGAAGTCAACAGCTATCTTTCTGTTATCAGTTTCTAGTTTAATTCCATTGTAGTCTGAAAGCATATTTTGTGTAATTTCTGTTCATTTAAGAATGGTTATTGAGGAGGGCATGTGATGTCATGAGTACTGGTTGTTATACACAAGCAATGAATTGTTGAATACTAAATCTGAAACTATTGATGTACTATGTGCTGGTTAATTGAATTAAAAAAAAAAAGATTGTTAAGATGGGTTTTATGGCCCAGTATGTGATTTCTTTTTTTTTTTTTTTAAGATTTTATTTATTTATTAGAGAGAGAGAGAGAGAGAGAGAGCATGAGCAGAAGAAGGGGCAAAGGGAGAGGAGAAGCAGACTCCCCACCAAGCAGGGAAACCGACATGTAGCTTGATCTTAGAACCCTGGGATTATGATCTGAGTCAAAGGCAAATGCTTAACCAACTGAGCCACCCAGGCACCCCAAGACTGTGACTTCTCTTGGTGAATATTCTGTGTGAGGTTTAAAATTATATGCACTCTCTTATTTTTGGATGACATAGTCTATAGACTATGTTTATTATTATTAACATACTATTAATTAGATCCAGGTGTTTGATGGTGCTGTTCAGCTCAAATATTCTTGTTGATTTTCCCTTCTTGATCTCTTCATTTCTGATAGAGGGGTGTTGAAGTCTCCAAATATAATAGTGGATTAATCTATTTCTCTTCCCTTTCTCTTCTTAGCTCTATCAGCTTTTGCATCAAGTATTTTATGGCTTTTTTGTTAAAAATGTTATTCTTACTTTGTTAAGTACACACATATCAGGAACTAAGTTTTCTTGGAGAATTGCCCCTTCTATCATTATGAAATGCCTCTTTGCTCTGAAGTCCACTTTGTCTGAAATAGAATATTAGCAAGAGTATACACAGTTATTTCTGGGAAGAAAACCCAGAAATAACCAAATGCCATTGACAAAAGGACAGATGACTTGTGCTGTATTCCACAATGGAATAATATAACTCAAACGAAATTGAGCAAACAACAGCTACACAGAACATGTACAAATTTCATAATAGAATATTGAATGACTAAAAGTCCTAGAAAACAACAAATAGTAAGATATCTTTTCTGTGAAGTTCAAAAGCCATCAGAACTAAAATGTATATTGCTTGGCACAGATATTCTACATTTCATTGATTATAAGATGCAAGCTAAGGAAAAAGTTTTGATAGAGAAACACTGGAATGACAAACAAGAAATAAGTAAAAATAGTTCCCTCTAGTGGAGATGGTGGTAGTTTGGAGTCCTGGTGAAAGGCTTTGGAATAAAAGCAAATCCATGAGTATAGTTTTTTAATATAATTTTTACCTTGAAAGTATGTATTTTTCATATTAAAAATTAGATCATAAAAGGAAAAAAGGAAGCCTTAAAAAAAGGAAACCAATGAACCTAACTATATATCCACTTGATAATAGAATCTCAGAGAAAAAACAATTATTCCAAGTGACTTTTCTACACAGAACTTTGTACAGCTTTAGTGAATATAGATTAAGGATAAAAGAAAAAAAAAGAAGGAATTTGAGAGTGAGGGAACTACAAATAAACTGTATTCCTCTGTCAACAGTTTTATTTTTAATAGTAATACTGGTACTGTAATTTTGAAAGTGTATTATATCTACAATATAGCAAGTAAATACATATCTTAAAATTATTAGGAACCAAGATTTTCAGTGTTAGAGAGCTATAAATGTAAAATCATGCCATGTCATGTTAAATCTGAGTTGGATATACCAGGATAAATTCAAGCTAAAAATACATACATATATTCTGCATACTGAAAGGGTCTAAAAACAATGACATTCTAGGAGTGAGCCTTCCTGGAGCTCGGATTTAGGTATTTACATACTTTTCTCCACTCTAGGGAATTAGAACTCTTCAGAGATATGGTTGAGGACTGGGGCTGGGAAAGGATAAGGTGAGCTTGTCATTTCTGGGTGTGCCAAAGAGAAGGAAGCATCAGAGACTACTGGGGTGACATCAAGAAGACAGAAGTCAGTTTGTTCAAGCTGCCATTGGTAAAATTTGGGGCAATTTGATTATCAAAAATATTAGTGAACAATATTAGTAAACAAATACAACTTCACAAGTCCAAAGTTATTAGAAAAGAGGAGCAGAAAAGATTTACAGATGATCATTGCAGATAATTATTATATAAGATAAAATAGAAATTAGTAGTTAAAAAATAATTAAACTTTCATTCTGCCTTTGGCAAGGAACAAGAGTTCATTTCTACTTGAGAGATAATGCTTCTTGACTAAAGGAGGCAGATTATTCATGAAAGAATTAGAATATCACCATTTTGCAACTCCCATTAAATAATTGATTTAGGTAAATATCACAGTGATTGGCTCTACTTCCAAGTATATTGGGCAACGAGATAATTTACACTGTGCCAAAAAATCACCCTGGAGAAAAGCATACCTTTATATCAGTGTGATCTAGGAACTACCATTTTTAAAAAAGATTTTATTTATGTATTTTAAAGATAAGCGAGAGAGGGAGAGCACAAGTTGGTGAAAGGTAGATGGGGAGGGAGAGAAACACATTCATGTGTACGTGGAGTATTCACCAAAATAAACCAAGCCTCAAAAATTCTCAGAAGACTGAGAAACTACACAATATGTTCTCTGACCACAATAGAATTAAACTAAAAATCAATAACTAAGAGATATTCAGAAAATTCCAACATATTTGGAAATGAAGAAACACCTCTAAGTAACCCATGGGTAAAAGGAAAGTTTACAATAGATCTTGGTATTTGAACTAAACAGTGACTATAAAACATTTCAAAATATATGGGATGCAGTAAAAGCAGTATTAAGAGGGGAATGTATAGCTGTAGTACACTTTTAAAAAGAAGAAAGCTCTCAAATTAATGATGCAAGTTTCTTTTAAAGAAGGAAGGTTTTTCAGCACTAGAGCCATTGGATGTCTATATGAAGAAAAATCAACCTTGATCTCTACCTTACATCATACAGAAAATCTATTTTGAGATGGATTATAGACCTTAATGTAGAAGGTAAAATTATAAAGCTTTTAGGAATAATAAGAGAATGACTTCATTACCTAGGAATAAGTTAAGATTTCTTAGGACATGAAAAGCACTAGCCTTAAATAAAAAATGTTTTTGGGACGCCTGGGTGGCTCAGTGGGTTAAGCTGCTGCCTTCGGCTCAGGTCGTGATCTCAGGGTCCTGGGATCGAGTCCCACATCGGGCTCTCTGCTCCGCAGGGAGCCTGCTTCCCTCTCTCTCTCTCTCTCTCTCTGCCAGCCTCTCTACCTACCTGTGATCTCTCTCTGTCAAATAAATAAATAAAATATTTTTAAAAAATGTTTTTAAATGGACTTAATTGAAATGTAAAAGTTCCATTCATCACAAGACACCATTAAGTACATTAAAAGGGAAACTACACACTGGGAGAAAATAGTCACATTATTACATTACTTGTTATAATACACGTATTTTAAAAATATATACATTTTTAATTTAAATTAAATTAATTAACATATATTATTATTTTCAGAGGTAAAGGTCAATGATTCAACAACCTTATATAATTCCCAGTGCCCTCCTTAATGTCCATCACCCAGTTATCCCATTCCCCCACTCCCTACAATGCCTGTATTTGACAAAGGATTTATATGCAGAATATAAGAAGGATGCCATAATATCAGTTATAGGAAAGATAAACATCCCAATTCAAAATGGACAACAATTTGAGAAGGAACATCATAAATATATCCAGATGGTTAATAAATGTATAAAAATGTATGCAACATCACTAATCATTGGGGAAATACAAATGAAAACCATAGTGTATACCCACAAGAACAAATACGATTACAAAGACCGTCAGTGGCAGGTGTGAAGACGTGGAATGCCTTAAACTCTCATATTGCTGATGAGAGTATGAAATAGCAAATCACTCTGGAAAACCATTTGAAAATTTCTAATAATACTGAACATGCACTGTAATTTCACACCTCCAAAAGAAATGTGTGCAGTTTCACAAAATAGCTTTTATAAGAATGTTTATAGAACCTTACTTCATCATAGCCCTAAATAGGAAACAACCCAAAATTCCATCTATGTGAATGGATAAACAGAGAGTGCTTTATACAGATAATGGAATATTACTCAGCAATAAAAAAGAACAAAGTATTGATATAATTGATCCTCATTATCTATGGATTCTATGTTTGAGAATTTTCCTATTTGCTAAAATGTATGTGTAAGCCTGAAATCAATGTGGCATTCATGGCCATTCAGGAATATGCACAGAGTAGCAAAAACTTTTAATTGCTTGGTGGGCAGGTTTTCAGTGGGGATGAAGAAAGCCGTGCTCTGTCTTTTTGTTTCAGCCCTCATACTGTAAATATGCATTCTTTGTGTGGTCCATTTAGTTCTATGTTTTTCATATTTTTATGCTTTTTGATGGTGATTTCACCATTCAAAATGATCCAAGTGTAGTGCAAGAAGGCTGTGCCTTGCCTTACAGAGAAAATATACGTGTTGGATCAGCTTCTTTCAGACACATAGCTCCTATAGTGCTGTTGGCAGTGAGTTCAAAGCTAATGAACCAACGATATACATTAGATAAGGCATCTTTAGACAGAAACACAGATAAACAAAGTATTTGTTTTGATTTTGCTTTTTTTGCTTTTGATTTTATACCTTTGTATATATTGGTATATTTGTCTATATGTATTGATGAGGTGAGTTAAGACTGAGACCCACAGGAACCTGCTGCTGTATTTCCCCTAGAACCAATTTCCCCTAGAAGCAATGGCCCAGTATTCACTAATTCAATGTTTGTGGAGAATTTAGTCCCATTATTGGGAATAACCAGGAATTGACCACATGCAACAACATGGGTGAAATTTAAAGACACTGTGAGCCACACAGAAAAGGGTATGTACTATAGGATTCCATTTATAGAATGCTCAAGAATAGCAGATCTAATGGAAGTTGGGAAATGATGATGGGGAGGTACTGACTGGAAATAGCATAAGGACACTCTTTGGGTTGGTGGACACGTTTATTCCTTGACCTGGGAGGTACAAATTAAGATAGAACATGAGAACTGGTTCTATTTAGTAACTACTCTTCCAACCCAAACTTGAGGTTTGCTACATGCAATGTTCCACAGCCACATGGTGGCAGTGTTGTAGAAATGACCATATTTCTCACTGAAACTTCAGTTCCTGTTGTCTCTACTTCAGATCTTTAGTTTCAAGTTATCTTCCATCCTCCTTTTAGTAATCTATGGTCTCTCTTGTGACTCAGTGTGAACAGTTTCCTAGAGTGAGGACCTACATTGGTTAGAGGCAAAATTGCGTCATGGCAAAGAATATCCTTGTAGCCCATGTCCCTTCCTTGGCCCTTCAGGCCACTTCAGCACCCTATCCCTTACTAAGCTCCACTCCTGGAACCCCATCTCTAATCCTTAAGCACCTGGGGCTTGAAGGCTGTGAAATTCAACAACCTGAGCCTGATCTTCCATATCTGGGCGAAGGTCACTTACAGGGAAATTCAAAAGATAAAAGCATATTATCCCACGTCATCTGACTGATGTTTCCAGAAGTAAATTTTGGAAATGGAGTAAATGTTTGTCAACTGGAAAATAAAACGTGCTTTATTTTGTTAAAATCAGGACAACAGGCACAAAATGGAGTTGCTTATACTAAGCCCCACATCACCAAACCAAGTTTTAACTTAAAGTTTCAGTGCTTCCAGAAATGGAATCGATCAAGAACCACCTGATCAGCACCTATAATTTCTCTGATAGACCCTGCCATCTCATCTCCCAAAGGATAGTAACCTTGCATAACTAACCTGCTTTTTGGCTTCTTACAACTTGTTTGTTCCTGCTCCCTTCTGCCTATGAAAGTTTTTTATTTTGTACAGCTCCTTGGAGTTCTGTTGTATTTGCTAGATTGAATGTTGCCTGACTCAATCGGTTTTTGCTCAAATAAACTCTTAAAATGTTTAGTAGTCTTAGTTTATTGTTTAGTGGTGCTTTATCAGTCAGTCATTAACAAGAATGCACTAAATCTATATCAGAGGACTTGGGAGATTTCCAAGCTCTATTGTAAAGTGAGAAATGCAAAATGCAGGGAAGTGTGCATAACACAACAGTGATTAAGCTCCTCTGTATGTGTATTTGTATAAACTATACAGACAAAAAGAAAAGTGTGGAAAGGTACACACCAGGCTGTTAACACCATATACTTGGGATGAGATGGGAGTACCAGGAAAAATAAATTAAAAAGACCTTCACCAAAAAACACTCAGGTTAGCAAGAACATGGATAATATTTTAATTTAATTTACTCAAATTACATATTCTGTGTGGACACACACACATTCATACGTGTGTGAGTGTGTGTGTGTATACACACCCACATCTATCTATGTGTAAGTAAATCTAGCTTTTCCTATATTTTTTCTGCCTTTTATATTATGTTGTCCTTTCTCACACTAAAATTATATGTCTTTTATCACTATTTCCTCTAGATAGGTTTGTTTTATTTTATACTTTTGTCCTTAGTCCATCTGAAATTTATTTCCATATAAGTTTTAAGATAGGGATTGAATAAAATTTTTTTTTCAAACAGCCAGTTGACTCAGAAAATTTTCTCTAACATTCTAAAAGGAGCTGTAGTGTATTGTTGGCAGGCTGTCTCAGTGGCAAAGCAGTGTGAGTGTGCATTCAGAACACGATTGTGAAGCTGCCTTGTGGCACTGAAAGGGTGGGGATCAAGATCTCTGGGGACAGCAACGGTAGAGCAAGGCCAAGGACATGTGGCTATAGCTCCTCACACCTGTGCAACCGCTATTGTTCATGGTGGCTCCTGCTATCTCTGATCTTACTAAGGTTGGAAGAGGTTACAGATTTTATATTAGATTTTATTTTTTAAAATATTTTATTTATTTATGTAAGGGAGAGAGAGAGAAAGAGAGAGCAAGAGCAAGGGGGAGAGGGGAGGAGCGAGGGGCAGAGGGAGAAGAAGTAGACTCCCAAGTGAGCAGGGATCCCCATGCAGGACTCAATCCCAGGACACTGGGATCACGATCTTAGCTCAAGGCAGACACTTAACTGACTGAGCCACCCAGGCACCTTTATTATATTTTCAATATGGTTTTATTAGCCTGCTGTCTGGGCTTTCATAGTCCTCTTTCTTAGAAATTGAGGAATGAGAAGTTCTCAAAAATCCAAATCTGATCATATAATCACACTCGGTTCAATACAAAAGGCAAAGGGGCTGTACTTGGAGGACTCGGTGTTTGCTGGGAGAATACTAGGGTGAGCTCTTGAATGGACATGTATGAAAAGAAGACAGAAGAGGAGTAGAAGGGCATAGCATACATCTTGCAGAGTAACAACAGGAATGCTAAATTCTAAATGTAAGGAAGTCTGCTTTTTTTGGGGGGGTGGGCTATGATAGTTTTACCAAAGAATCAAAGACACGTTTAGGGGCATTAAAATTATCAAGAAAGGAATGTGCTTGCACTAGGAACCCATGGGGTAATGTTGATGATGGCTAGACAGGCATTATCAATTGACATGTGTTCCCCAAAATATATGTTGAAGTTGCCAATAATTTAGAATAAGACCCTGTTTGGAAACACAATCACTGCAGATCCAATTAGTTGAAATAAGGTCATACTACAGTGGTGTGGGTCCTAATCCAATATGATTGGTATTCTTAAAAGAAGAGCAATAGGGAGGAGAATGCCACATGAAGATACAGACACACGGAGGAGGATACCATGTGACATTGGCAGCAAGGGTCATAATGACATAGTTGCAAGCCAAGGAATACCAAGGTTGGAGAGCCACCACCTGAGGCCAAGAGGAGGCAAAGAAGGATTGTATCTAGAGTCTCATAAGGAGCATGGCTCTGCCAATACCTTGACTTAAGACCTCTGGTTTCTAGAACAGTGAGACAATTTCTGTTGCTTTAAGCCTCCTGGTTTGTGGTACTTTATTATGGCAACCGTAGGAGACTAACAGAGTTTGGCAACTTTTTGTGATGGCAAGCTTTCTTGCCTGCTCCTCTTCTTCACCATTGATGAGGAAGACCTTTTTAAGCCAACTGCTATCCAGTCTCACACATATTTTCTGACATACAATTTCATTTGGGAGGACCAACTCTTTAAGGCTTGTGTCATGTATCACCATCAGGATATGGCTCTAGGGATGTTTTTGCTTATTATTCTGTATAGCTTTTTCTTGTGGGCTTGGGGAGATTTTTCCTCTCACCAAGAAAGGCAACAGGCTTGTCACTGAACTCTTTTTCTGATTTGTGGGAAATAGAGGAAAGTTGACCGTTTAGGACAGAGACCCAAACAACCATATCTTTCTATCACCAACTTAAATTTCCTTAGGTGCTGAGATATTCATCTACTGGCTAAGCCTTGAGGTAAAAGTTGATTTCCAGAAAAGCTTGAAAACACCAGACTGGATGCATCTGCCATTGGGTTACCTTTTCATACTTGACCAAACATGGCCTTTTCTTCTCCTAGCCATTGGTCTAGGAAAAGGGTAAATGGTGAGATTCCATTTCTTTTTTTGAGGAAATTTTATACCTGGAAAATATATACATATAATGTCTGGAATTCAAAATGTACTTAACAAATTCTTGTGGATCAACTGAAGAAATTATAGGACATAAAAAGAGAGAAAATCAAGAGACTAATATTTATTGAATACTCAGATTGAAAGCATGTGGATGCGCTGGGCCATGCCATCCTGTAAGGAGGGTTTTATTTTTGTGATGTGGAAATCTGTCAAGTGCCCAATTCTGGACACCATTTATCTTAATGTTTAGGATGAAGGCATAGATAACATTAGAGCAAAACTGTAAATAGATTGGGACATGGAAATAGAGGAAATAATATCACAAAAAATCAGGAAAAAATCTTGTTGGCTTTGTACTTTATTTTGGTTTTGGGAAAACATGACCTCCAATCATTCAGATGCCATTTATTTACCAAGAACAGACAGGAGGCTCTGATTCAAGATGGCAGTGTAGGAGAATCCTGAACTTACACTCTGCCATGGCCCACTGAAGCTAAACACAGAACAATTTCTTCTGAAAGAAATCCCCAAACCAGCCGAGCGACTCCTATACATTGGGCCAATAAGAAAAAGACCTACATCAAAATGGGCAGTAGAGCAGTAAATGGTTACATTAAAAAACAAGGAAAATCTCAACTAAACAATCTAACTTTTTACCTCAAGGAATTAGAAAAAGAACAAATGAAATTCAGGTTAGGATAAGAAAGGAAGTAACAAAGATCACAGTGGAAGTAAATGACATAGACTTAAAAGATGATGGGGAAAAATGAAACTAAGAGTCTTTTTAAGATTTAAAAAAAAAAAAAAAATGACAAGCCTTTACCTAGACTCCCGAAGAAAAATAGAGAAGACTCAAATAAATACAATCAGAAATTAAAGAGGAAATGTTACAACCAATACCACAAGAATACAAAGAATCATAAGAGACTGCTATGAACAATTATATGCCAACAAATTGGACAACCTAGAAGAAATGGATAAATTCTTGGAAACATACCACCTACCAAGACTGAATCATGAAGAAAGAAAAAAAATCTGAACAGACAAATTATCAGTAAAGAAATTTAATTGGTTATCAAAAACCGCCAAACAAAAGTCCAGGACCAAATGGCTTCATTGCTGAATTCTACCAAGCATTTGAAGAAAAATTAATACCAAGCCTTGTCAATCTTTGCCAAAAAATGGAAGGGGAGGGAACACTTCCCAACTCATTTTATGAAGTCAGCATTACCCTGATTCCAAAACCGGACAAGGACACCACACACATACACACACACACACACACACAAAGGGCACCTGGGTGGCTCAGTGGGTTAAGCCTCTGCCTTTGGCTCAGGTCATGATCTCGGGGTCTTGGGATCGAGTCCCGCATCGGGCTCTCTGCTTGGCAGGGAGCCTGCTTCCTCCTCTCTCTCTCTCTGCCTGCCTCTCTGCCTACTTGCGATCTCTCTCTGTCAAATAAATTAACAAAATCTTAAAAAAAAAAAAAAGTGGCAGACCAATATCCCTAATAAAGGTGCAA
The DNA here is from genome assembly GCF_022355385.1 of Mustela nigripes. NCBI lineage: Eukaryota > Metazoa > Chordata > Mammalia > Carnivora > Mustelidae > Mustela > Mustela nigripes. The sequence goes on from NC_081560.1 coordinate 15,282,173, forward strand.
AAGTTTTCAACAAAATATTAGCAAACCAAATCCAACAGTACATTAAAAGGATGATACATCATAATCAGGTGGGATTTATTCCAAGGATACAAGGAAGGCTCAACATTCATAGATCAATGTGATATAGCACGTTAACAAAATTTAAGATAAGACTCATATGATCATCTCAATAAGTGCAGAAAAAGCATTTGACAAAATTCAACATCCACTTATAAGAAAAACTCTCCACAAAGTAGCTATAAAGGGAATATCTCTCAACATAATAAAGCCCATAAATGACAAGCCCACAGCCAACATCATACTCAGTGGGAAAAGATCAGTAACAAGACAAGGATGACCATTCTCACCATTTTTATTCAAAATAGTACTGGAAGTTTAAGTCCCAGCAATTGGGCAATAAAAAGAAATAAAAAGCATCAAGATAAGAAAGGAAGAAGTAAAACCATCTCCATTTGTAGATGACACAATAGTTTATTTGGAAAATCCTACATACTCCATCAAAGAACTGTTAGAACTAATAAACATACTCAATATAATTGCAGGATACAAAAACCCACACACAAAATCTGTTGGATTTTTATACCCTAATAATGAACTATCAGAATGAGAAATTAAGAAAACAATTCCATTTACAATTGCATCCAACAGAACGCAATACCTAGGAATAAATTTAACCAAGGAGGTGAAAGGCCTGTAAATGAAAACTGAGACATTGATGAAAGAAATTAAAGAAAATTCAAATAAATGGAAAGGTATTTCTTGCTTCATGAATTGGAAGAATTAATATTGTTAAAATGTCCACATTACTCAAAGTGGTCTACAGATTCAATGTAATCCCTATCAAAATTCAAATGACATTTTTCAGAGACATAGGACAAACAATCCCGAAACAGGGAAAGCAATTTTGAGAAAGTAAAACAAAGCTGGAGGCATCATGCTTCTTTTTTTGTTTTTTTTTAAAGATTTTATTTATTTATTTGACAGAGATCACAAGTAGGCAGAGGAGCAGGCAGAGAGAGAGAGGAGGAAGCAGGCTCCCTGCTGACCAGAGAGCCCAATGTGGGGCTCGATCCCAGGACCCTGAGATCATGACCAGAGCTGAAGGCAGAGGCTTTAACCCACTGAGCCACCCAGGTGTCCCAACATCATGCTTCTTGATTTTAAACTGTATTATAAAGGCATAGTATTGGCATAAAAACAGATAGATCAGTGGAACAGAATAGAGACCCAGAAAGAAACCAATCATATAAGGTCAATTAATTTATTTAAATAAAAGCTAAGAATATACAATGGGGAAAGGACAGTCTCTTTATAAAATGGTGATGTGAAAACTGGACAGCCACATGGAAAAGAATCAAACAAAACCACTATCTTAAACCATACACAAAAATTAACTCAAAAGGGAATAAAACCTTGAATGTAAGACATGAAACCCAAAAAATCATAGAAGAAAACATAGGTTGAAAGCTCCTTGACATTGTTATTGGCAATGATTTTTTGGATTTGACACCAAAACCAAAGGCAATGAAAGCAACAGTAAACAAATGGGGCTACATCGAACCAAAAAAACAACCTACCAAACGGCATTAGATATTTGCAAATCACATACCTGATATGGGGTTAATATCCAAAATATATCAAGAACAGGGGTGCCTGGGTGGTTTAGTCGGTTAAGCCTCCAATTCTTAATTTCTGCTCAGGTCATGATCTCAGGGTCATGAGATGGAGCCGTGCATCAGGCTCTGTGCTAAGCGGAGCATGCTTAAGATTCTCTCCCTCTCCCTCTCCCTCTGATCCCTGCATTTATTCATTCTCTGTCTAAAATATACATACATACATAAAAGGATGTTCAACATCACTATCAGGGAAAGGCAAATGCGAACCACAATGAGATACCATCTTAAACCCGTTAGAGTGGCTATTATCAAAAAGACAATAGACAACAAATGTTGGTGAGGATGTGCAGAAAAGGGAATCCTTGTGTACCGTTGGTGGGAATGTAAATTGGTGCAGGCACTATGGAAAACAGTTTGGACGTTCCTCAAAAAACTAAAAATAGAGCTGTCATATGGCCCAGCAATTCCACTTCTGGGTATTCACCTGAAGGAAAGAAAACCACTAACTAGAAAAGATATCTGCAGCCCCATGTTCATTGCAGCATTATTTATAATAGCCAAGACATGGAAGTAATCTAAGTGTCCATCAGTGGATGAATGAATAAAGAAAATGTGGTATACATACACAATGGAATATTATTTATCCACAAAAGAGGAAATCTTGCCATTTGCGACAACATAGATGGACTTTGAGGGTGTTATGTTAAGTGAAATAAGTCAGACAGAAAGACAAATACCACCTGATCTCATTTATATGTGGGATATAAAAATAAAAACAAAAAACTGAATGACTGAATGTATAGATACAAAGTGTTCAGACTGGTGGCTACCACAGGCAGGAGAGGGTAGGCAGAATGGGTGAAATCGGTCAAAAGGTATCAACCTTAGTTATAAAATAATTACATCCTGGGAATGTAGCATACATCCTGTTGACTACAGCCAGACATTATCGTCATCTTTTTGCAATATATACAAATATTGAGTTATTATGTTGTACATCTGAAACTAATGTTATATGTCAATTATATCTCAAAGAAGAAAAGAAAAGAAAAAAGACAGGGAAGTAAGTGCTGCTGCTTTTTAAGAATGGCAGAGAGCTGGGGGGGAAAAAAGTCATCACACTTGCTCAATCCTAAGAATGAGATGGAAAGGGACAGATGCTAGACTCAAGTGTAGAACGAGAAATGAGCTGGCGTGAAGTCTTGTGTACACTGAATGGAAGAAGGAAACATGAACATCCTCAAAGGAGGATAAAAAAACTCACCATTAGGGATTGTGACAGTATTTTTGGAATACAGGTATATTTCATCAAACATTTAGAGTACCAACTATTATATTACTTAGGAAGAAAAAAATTAGTGGCTTAAAACAACATACATGTATTACCTTTAGTATATGTCGTCTGGGAATCTGGGTGCAGCTTAGCTGAGTCCCCTGGTTCAGGGTCTCTGATAATGTTACAGTTATCTTCAGGTTCAACTTGGGGTTGGGGGGAGGAATCTGTTCCCAGGGTCACTCACATGGTTATTAGCAGGATGCAGCTGCTCAAGTGTTGTTGGACTGAGGGATTCAGTTCTTTGCTGGCTATTGGCTGGACATTTTTCTCAGTTCCTTGCTATGTGGGCAGCTCACAGCATGGCGGCTGGTTTTCCTTGGAGCAAGCAAGCAAGCGAGGAAGAGAGGTCAAGCAAGTGAGGAGCCAGAATCTTTCTTGAAAGCCCATTACTTTTGCCATATTCTATGTGTTTGAAGGAAGTCGAGCCCACACGGAAGGTCAGGGAGTTACACGAGGGTATAAACACCAAGAAGCAGAGTATCTGGAGCTATCTTTGAAGCTGCCTACCACATGGGTCATAACTAGAGGCTGATTTTATCAAAAGCAGAAATGCTTGATAAAGGCTTGTATTCCAACATTAAGGAGAATGTACATGTTTCTAACTTATGTCGAGAGTTATGCTAAAAGGATGTGGTGAAGGGGGCAGCAGATTAAAAAATGAAAACCAAGGACCAAGAGAAGAGTGAGAAACCTATTACACAAAGATGGCACATGCCCATAAACTGGAATTTCTACTCAAGTTTTAAAGTATTCTCAAAAGTCCCAGGAGATAGGACCAGACAAATGGAATAGTTCACATGATAACCCACTGTTTAAAGACCACAGACTTCCAAGACCTTTGACTGACCCCACTCACCGGGAAATACTTGCAAAGGAGAGGAAGTAATACTTAATATCTGAATGTGCCATTGTAAGAAACTTGAGACAACTGGCAGACTCCTTTATATTTAAAATGAGCAAACTAATAAAAAATGTTAAAAATAAAATGAGCAAATTATATTTTCAACAAATTTGATTCCCTTAAGGGAGGAGTCCAGAAAGAAAGAAAAATCACAGTGTTGGGGGAAGAGTGTTAGAATAGGCTCTCTCTTCCCTAATCTAGGCAGCCTGGTGATCGGGTCCCTGCCCATCTCTCAGGCCTCCTCTCCCATCACTCACTACACCTGGCGAGTCTTGCTGCAGCCCTATGGGCCTCCCTGTCTGTCAGCAAAACACCAGCTCCTCCCCAAATCTCATTTCATCCAGGTCCCTGCTCAAATGTCATTTTCCAAGAAGGAGCTTCCCTGAGTGCTATCTACAATAGCACAGAACTGCCGCATACCCTTACCTTGCTTTTATTTTCTTTATACCAGTTACCCCTTTCTGAAAGTACATCATGCCACTATTCATTGACTTTTGATTTCAGCTCAGGTCATGATCTTGGGATCATGGGATGGAGCCCCTAGTGGGGCTCTGGGCTCAGCATGGGTCTGGTTGTCCTTCTCCCTCTGCTCTTCCCCCATGTGTGCTCTCTCTCTCTCTCTCTCAAATTAATAAATAAAATCTTAAAAAATTTTTTTTACATTATGCCCTTTTCCCTTTGTTTATTGCCTGACTCCTCCACGGAGATCTAAGTTCTGTGAAGAAATAATATTTATTTATTTATTTGAGAGAGAGGAGGAGGGGAAGGGGCAGTCGGAGAAGCACACACCCCACTGAGCAAGGAGCCCAATGCAGGGCACTATCCCAGGGTGCAGGACTGGATCCCAGGACCCTGGCACCCAAGCCAAAGGCAGACGCTGAACTTACTGAGCCACCTGGTGTCCCCGAATTCAAAGTCATAACTCACAACTCTTGAGGACCTGATGAAGCAAGCCATTGACTTTTATCAATAATGTCTGTAGAGTGAACTGAAAGAAGAAAAAATGAAGCCCATAAAAAACGTGTCAGGAGAAGAGCATAAGAAAACTAGGGAGAAAAACGTGAGGAACAGACAATGACTATTTGCTAGAAATGCGCTAATACAAATTCACGCACAATGCGGAATATTTATATTTGTGAATACGTAACTAATTTTTTAAAAATGTCAAAACTCAAAAGAGCTAATATACATTAAGAAAATATTTAAGACGCTATATAAGCATATATAATATTTAAGACAGTATATAAATCTGCCCACACAGCGGCTCTCTTCCCCTCCACAAGCGCGCGAGAACTTTTATGGGTTCTAACCCAGGGCACGGAGTTCACCCGCCCTCCTTTATGAAATGTATTCTTGTCGCTATTTGGTTGGCTGTTCCTCCCAGGCGCCCCTTTATTACTGGCCAATCTCTCAGTCCATCACTCCCAGACTCAAGCACTCCATTGGTCCGCTGCCTCAGAGAGCGGTGGCTGGTTGCGCTCAGGCAGAAGGAGTTCCCCGGTGACGTCAAAGGCTCTCCCCGCCCACATTCCAAAGCCTGGGCAGAGACTTCCCTCTGCCCCGCCTTTCGGAGCGGGACGGGGAGGAAAGCCAGACTTCTGATTGGATAGGGCGGGCGAGGTGAGTATCCGATTGGTCGCTTCCCTAGAAGGAGGTGGAGTCATAGCTGGGTCCTGGAGCCGAACTGAGGAGCCCTGGGGAGCCTCAAAGTTTGTGTCTGGAGCAGTAGCGGAGAGTGGGCATATTGCGAAGGGATTTTTTGGGGATGAGAGCTGCTCTCCTGCCTTCTTTTTGGATGCGCGCCCTGCTTTAACCCCTGCAGCCTTCAGCCGGATCCCTGGACAGCCTGTCTCCCCCGGCACTTCTCAGACTTCCGAGGACCCCGGACGGGAGCCCTGAGCACTCCTCCTTCGGGCAGAGCAGAGAACGGTTTTTCCCAAGTGCATAAGCTTCACGCACACGCGCACCCACGCACACACGCCCCGCGGAGCCGGACCTTACCCTCCGAGGCGGCTCTGCCCGCTCCCCTGCTGCCCTCAGCATCCTCGGCCCAGCGTCCCTCGGACCAGCATGGAGGTGCTGGAGAGCGGGGAGCAGAGCGTCCTGCAGTGGGACCGCAAGCTGAGCGAGCTGTCAGAGCCCGGAGAAACCGAGGCTCTTATGTACCCTACGGTGAGGACTCGCGGGGCGGGCACCGGGCAGCTGGCGAGGGGGAAGCACTGTCAATAAGGGAACTGCTGGGGACAGGGACGTGGGAAGTCTTTGGGACGAGGCAGGCATGCCCAGAGGAGATCTAGGGAGAGGTGTGGTTTTTCGATCCGAAGAGATAACTGCGGGCCCCCGGCCCTTTGCAAGTTTCGGTAACAGCAGTGACAGTTCGTATTCCTTTGGCAATTTATAGTCTTTTCCCGAGTCTTTTTCACATCGCAGTGTCATTTGCTCTTGCTGTCAGTACTGTAAAGCCGAAGGGGGTCGTGGTGGAGGATAATGCGCCACTGTCGAGCTTGCTACTGACTTGGTGGGAAGGTTTTTAAAAAGCTAAACCAAGTGGCATTTTCTTTCTTTCGCTGTCAGACTCTTTCTCTCTCTTTACTTTTTGTTTATATTTCAGGAAGTACACGTGTGTGTGCGTGTGTGTGCGTTTGGGAAAGCCCGTTTGAAACAAGGAGAGAGACTGCTTTATTTGGGCTCTTTAACTGTACAGCCAAGCAGTCTGCTTCCTCTCTCTTCAGGGGAAAGATCTGCAGAGTATGGAAAATCTGAGGCAGCCGCATATTGCAGAAAAGCTTTGGAGAAGGTGGGACGCTCACCAGTTCTTTGTTCAGTCTTATGCCTCAGGGACCCCTTTGGGGATTGAAGTGTCACAGGAATTCTGCCCATGTGTTTTAGAAGTTTCAATTTCAAATCATTGGTATTACATTTGCGAAATGAAATTGTTTCCAACAGCCGGCAATGTTAATATGATTTTATGTGAGATCTGTTTGGTTTTTGTTTCTTAGAAATGCAGAAGTTTGTAATGAGGAGAGAGAGAGTGAGAGACAGAGAGAGAGATCACTAATGAGAAAACGAGAAGCTTGGCTGTTTCCCCTTCATGATTTTTCTAAGGGGGTCAGTGCCAGGATATTTGAAACTTTGGCAAAATGGCCTGTAGGCTCCACCTCCCTCCTTGGCCTTTGCCTCTGGTTGACGTTATTTTGGGAAAAGGGATGAGGGCCTCCCTGTGATTCCCACCAAGGCACTTGTGATGACTGAGAATGGCTTGTGCGGGGTGGAGAGGGAGTGGTAGTTCATGCTGGGGCAAAAGCCAGATGTGTACTGGGATCTGGGCTTTGCTCACTGAGGCTTCCCCTGAGGAGACCACGTGGGCTGCATTTGCATTGAGGGCCCAGATGTGCTTCCTGTTGTCAGCACAGAGCTTAGAGCACCTTGGTCCTCAAATGTCTTCTGGTGATTGGGTGCTCCAGGTGTTTCTGCTGACACGGGATTTGTGTTGGGGGGGGTGGGCGGCTCTTCTCTTTTGTACTTAAACATACTGTGAAAATGTCTCATCCAGCAGCTGTCATGCCATAGTTTTGGGCCTGTCTTTCAGCTGGTGGCATGAATTAGGCGCGCGCAGCCATACAGGTTTCCTTTCAGCCTGTGACTTGCACTTGTGTGATCACGGACTAGGATTTGAGATGCTGCTACCTGTGACTATGACCTTTAAGTCCAGACAGAACCATTTGTACTGGCTCTAGTTAAGATCTTTCTGCACCGTTACATTCCTTTTGGTATTAAGAGCTCAGTTTTTCAATGTTTTTGTGATGAAGCAGTGATGTGTGATTATGTTTCTTCTACTTTTTTTTTTTTTTTTTTTTTAACGACTTTTATGTCTGCCACTTAGGGATGTGTCTCTCCTCTGGGCAACTCACTCTTATAAAATGCCACTCATCATTGCTACAAGTCATTGCCAACACACTGTGTATATGAATTAGTGTTGAAAGAGGTATTGGATTTAGTCATACAGACAACTGGATTATATTCCCTCTAAACTAAGGGGAGTTTGCCAGAGATGTGAACATAGATAACTTTCCCATCTGTTTCTTGAACTCTGTTGAGTATCCAGTTGCAGAGCTGGTTATTATTGCTATTAGTCCAAAATGTGGAATAGTCTGACCTCCAGGTCTAAATAGGGATTTAGTTACCGCATGCATGGTCGCTCATGCTCTGTTTTAGCAAAACCTGTCACCTGCTTGATTTTAAAAACAGAGAAGGTTCAAGTTGCCTGAACCTGGGACATACCATCTCTGGCAACTTCTGTGAACCATCAGGAGCAGTGTTTTTCTCATTTGGTTAGTTGTGAAGAAGTCTTCTTGGTTCAGAAGGACAAAGGTTTGGGCGGTGCGGGGGTGGGGGGCGGGGATAGGATAGAAGTCTACAAAATAATGAAGTGTGTGGATAGAATGAATATGCATTTGCTCATTAGATCCTGGGTTATGAGAGCTTTGGGCTTCCTTTTGGAGCTTAAAAAATAGTGTCTATACAGATGACAATATATTATTTTAAATCAGCGAGTAGTCCTTTTACGAGCACTGTTGTTTCTGGAGCATGTACGGGCTAAACGTGGGTTTAGAAAAGATGGCAGATCTAAAGATGAGGAGTGTGTGGTGTCTCTTTTCTGGTTTGAAATACTTGTGAGAAACCTGGTTCCTTCCCTCAAGCCTACCTGGATGTTGGGCGTTTCTAACATGTATGTCGTGTTCCTCTAAGATTCTGCGCAAATTACATTTCTGGGAATTTGTTGTGGGGTTCTGTAATTTAAAGAGCAAAACAGGCTATGCATTTTATCTACTTGTATATACACCGTTCGTATTCAGAAGGATGCTTGAGAAATGGATAATTGTTTCTGGCAAGGGGACCTGGGGATTGGAGGTCAAGAGAGGGAGCAGGGGTGAGGGAGTTATTTACAAGCTATTCCTTGTATGCTGTTCTGACTTGGACTCCTGAATGTATTAAAAAAATGTAAAATTAAAACTTAAAGGTGCCATGTAACACTGGACTGGAGGTAATCTTAGCCTGAGTCTCTTTAGGGGAAGAAGAGAGGATCTGATGCTCCATTAAAACTCAACACTTCCCAAGTCAGTGGAGGCCTTGGGGGAAGAGAGGAGGAAGCAGCAGCTCTGGGTGGAAAGGGTCTCTAAGGATGGAGGGTTAACCGTGAATTTGGTTCTGGTAAACTTTATGACCGTGGCAACTTTCTTATATCTCGGTTTAACAATCTGAAAAATAGGGATTTTTTTTTTCCGATTTTTGCAATGGTTTTAATCTTTGTAAAAAACCTCTGCAATAGGAACTCTGAAGTCTTTGCAAAGATAATGACAGACGTTCTGCTTGTCTTCAGTGCTATTCGTATAAATCCAGGACCGTGTTAAGGTCATTTGGTGGCCTCGCACTATAATTTTATATCTAGTTGGTGTTCAAAGTGAAATGACCGGTTCCAGACAGTGGGAGGTGGAGAGTTAAGGGGATGTTGGTGTCTGGATGTAAAGGTCATCTGACTTCCACCTCTGCCACTGAGTGCTGGGATGGAGCTGGCTAATCTCACAGGCTGCTGGTCTCCTCTTCCTCCTGGCTGGCCCAGCGACCCATATGGCTCCAGAGGGATACTGAGGCTTTTCGGTTGATGTTCACCTTGGGGACAATTCCTGTTGTTGGCCCTGGCCAGGTTCTGAGGGGGAACCTGGGGTCCTCCTGGCTTGAGAAGATCATTACTTGTCACCTGATCTCCACAAACGGAAGGATGAGTGATGGGTTCTCATGGAAGAATTGCAAAGCAGATAGACTTTGTCTCCAAAGCCCTCACTTCACCTTTCTTGAACTTTGTTTTCATGTTTTCCTCCCGTCTTGGACCCCAAGTACTGGCTGTAATGGTATTCTCTTTCTAACTCCCCCTCTTAAATTTTGCTCTCATGAAAAATCTGATGCGCTTACACTGAATATTTAATTATTAGTGAGGCTTAACGTATGACCCCCTAAATGGGCATTTAGATTTAATAGTAATTATATCAGCTCAAAAGGGTGGATCTCTAAATGGAGAATTTAAGGCAATCCCTAGGTTGTAGGGAAGGAATATTCGGGGAGTGGAGGGAGTGCTCACCGTTCTTCTATTCTAGATATGGGGCCCTTATTCATAAGGCAGCCAGTTACCTATGTTGCTAATTTATCTATGATCTAAAGGATTTTCAGTGGCTTGGTGAAATTTCTTTGACCCATTATATTTTTGTCTCTAAACTTGTTCTCATGGTGATAACACAGGTTGGGGGCAGGTAGACTCAGGCACAGCTCTGAAAGGTGAGAGGGCAGGACTGAGCTTTGTACTTGCCCTCTTTCTTGAAAGACCCCCAGGTAAACGTTCTGTGGAAGCAGGGTGGTCTGATGTGAAGTTGCTCTTGCAGGAAACGAGGCATTGACTCTAGATTAATTATTGAATTAAATTATAATGTATGCAGCTATAAGTAAGTGAAACGGATTCAGACTGCTTGTACAATAAGTAAATTATGTCATGTCATAAGAGGCCTAGGGGTATAACTCCTTGCTTGGCTGATTTGGCAACTCCTCTGTTTTTGTTTTTGTTTTGTTTTTTTAAAGATTTTAGTTAATTATTTGACAGAGAATGAGAGAGCACAAGCAGGGAGAGCGGGAGAGGGAGAAGCAGACTCTCCGTGGAGCAGGGAGCCCGATGCGGGGCTCGATCCCAGGACCCTGGGAACATGACCTGAGCCAATTACAGATGCTTAACTGACTGAGCCACCGAGGTGCTCCTCAGCGACTCCTCTAAATGCCATCCGTCCATCTATGTGCAGATTTCATTTTTGGGTTGGATGCCATCAGAAAACAGCTCTTTCCTACATGAGTTTCCGGTGTTGGATTCAAAATGACCTCCAGAGGAAAAAGAGAGCTTGATTCTTCCTGTAACCCTTTTTAGGAAGGAAGAAACCTTTTGCAGAAGCCCACCAACTGATTTCTCTTTGAGCGTCATCAGCAAGGATTGGGTCACTTGACCATTTTAAAACCAAGGGCTGGAAAGGAATTTACACTGCTCAGATTAGTCAAGCCGGGGTTGAGGAGCTCTTGTCGGGTCAGCCGGTGCCATTGTCCTGATCATTAGAAAAATAGTCCAAGTTGGCAGTCCTTTGTTTAGTGTGTTTGTTGGACCAGTAGCTGTTTCCCTCACAGAGATGGGCTAGCCGATGGAAAATGTTTTTAAATCCACAATAATTAGCATTGGAAACAAAAGATCAAACCAAGTCCGGTGCCACTTGCAAAGCTCTAAGAGTATTATATAGCTGTGCCAATAACACCCAGTGAAGGAAGATTAGACAGAACTGACCTCTGAAATGCACACAAAGGCTAACAGAGAGGGTGTGCTGCGGTGTCCCAACCCACTAACAAGGAAATGTAGAATTCACTCTACTATCTGACCTATCTGTATCAAGGTCAAATATTGGGGCCGGAGGTAACTACCTAAGCCTGCAATCACGCTTATCATGCAAGACAAGAATGACTTGTTTCGTTCGAGGTCCACACAACCTCAGATCAGCAGGTGGAAAGCTGAATGTCAGTTTTCAAAGAAGCTGTTTCTTTCCGTTGCTTGTGGCCATTCAAGTATAGATAAGCCCATGTGTGCCTGTAGGCACCTTGAGCGGCCTGCCTCAGACTGGCATAGCTCTGACTTGTCTGCTGTCTTAGGGCAAATGGCCCTAGGCCGTGGTGGGGCATTTAGTAGGGTTTGGGGCCTACAGCTGTAGGACATCTGAACTGTCCAATTGAGTAATTTTATGAAAGAGGGGGGTGTTCATGTTCCCTGTTGGTGCAGAGTCGGGATTGAAAGAAAATGACGAGACCCATGATCTTTGGGTCAACCTTGAACCTATCCCTCTTCCTCCCTGCTCACCACATGTTCTCCCTCTCTTTCAAATGAAGTTCTAAGTGACCTTGATTTTTCCTGTAATCAAATCCTATAGGCACAGAGGAGGCATTGGCCTGTTTTATCTACCAAGAATCTGAAGCCTAGAGGAGTAAAGATTTGCTCAGCTGAAAGACAAGCTCCTTGAGGAGAGGGGACATGACTTTGGCTTTTCTGTAGTCCCAAGATGCTTAGCCAAGTGCAGAATGCTCAGAGAAGCACAATTATTGCTTGATGCCTAATTAAGTGGAGTGGAGTGAGGCAGGCTTGGAGAATAGATGAGCTTGGTAGCCTTGACCTCTTTGGTTAATATATTTTTTTAAACTCTGAAATCTCATAAATGCTTCTGGAAATCTGAAAATTTAGTGTGAAAGCGACATGGGTCAATATCTTTTCTTGTTTAGTTTATAAAGAACAAGGTGGAAATGTGGGTGATTGTTGAACAGCCCCAGTCTTCATGGGAATGCAGGCCAGCGTGTGGAAAGGGGTGGGCTTTGGGGTCAGGCAGATTCCGTGTGTCAAGGGTCACTGGTTCTCTAGTGACCTTGGGCAGGTGACCTCACATGTCACTGCCTGGCCCATAATAGGTACTCTTCCCCGCCCCAGCCCGAACCCCCGTCTCCACTAAGTTAACCGTCTTCTCTCTGAGGAGGAGATGCCCTGACCTCAGGAGTCTGACATCACTCAGGAATCACGGGGGCCTGTTATTAGTCTCACACATCCTCATTTCCTGCCCTCCCCAGCTTCGACCTTCTGCTGTAAACACAGGTCTCTGCCTTGACCACATGTTTGCCAGATGCTGTTGCCCCTTCTTGCTCATTTTTTTTTTTTCTCTCTTGCTTACTGCCAGGTTTTCTCAAACAAGTCGTCAGGACCTCCTGCCTGCATCTCCATCCTTTCTACTTACCTCTGTACCCTGTCAGTTCTGGTTCCCTCTGTTGCTAGAAGGTCCTCTGACTTCTCTCTGACCCCTACATCCAGTCTTTTCTCTGTCCTTACCTACGAGGCCTCGTGGAAGTAATTTCACAGCATTGACTACAAGGTCATCTCATAACTCATTCTTGCTTTGGCTTCCATGATGGTCTGGTGGGCTCAGCTTTTCCCTCTTCCCTGGGCTTCCTTGTCACCAATTAAATATGAGTTTGATACTTGGCCTTCTGTTTTTTCTGTATGGTCCCCTGGGCTCCTCTGTCACCTTCAATACAGCTGGTTCTCAGATCTTTGTATCTGATATTTGTCTCTTGACAGAAAGTGGGAGCTCTTTGGTATAACCCAAGATTCTTCTGGGCCCTCATTTGCTCTGGTAGAGCTCTGACTGGGTAATCCTTGAATCTTCATGAAGCATCCCTCTAAGAAGAGCAGGGGACACTTTGAACCCCCTTTTCACTGCACCTCTTGTATCTCAGGGAATGTTTACTGGCTCAGCTCTCCTGCAGTGTAGACCCATGAGAAGCTCACTGGGATGCTTCTAGAGTCAGCGTCACCCATCAGATGCAAGCTGTGTTTTTCATGGGCTTGAGAAACACTCTGTGCTGTTCTGGGGTGGTGTCTAATTTTTTCTAAGACTGTATGGAAGGTCAATCAAAAATCAGACATACCTTCTTAGAAGTACCATATATTCCTCGGTTGTGTACCGCTGTGTCAAGCTCCCATGCAACTGCCTGCATCCAGATTGCTCTGTTCGGGAGTAATTTATTGAGCTTCACCTGTGCTGGCATTACTAAAGAGCTTTGAGGGTTTTTTAAAGAATTGAGATGGGAGACTCTGAGCCACCCACATTCCTATGCCTGGTTCTGGTTAGAAGTTTCAATGGCGGCTCTTGGAAGAGAGTTTGTTGTTGGAGCTTAAGTCATTTTGTTGTGTGAACTCGTTGTGCTGCAAGTGACGTGACATTCGGGGTCTCCCTTTATCCAGCTGTAAAACACTGCATTTGTATCACACGGCCCCAAAGGTTGTTTTTAACCCCATCGTTCTGTTCTGGGTATCATGCTCCTACTTTTGAAAGGCTCTCAGCTTTGAAAAATGATTTCAAACACCAAACAAGGAGATTTAGTTGGTTGCCTGTATCATTGGGTCAACCCAGTTGGCAGATGTCATGCTGTCTCCTTCCCAGCTTAAGATCTTGCTTCGGTAAAACCCAGACAAAATAAAGAATGGAAAAACAGAGAGGCACAGAGGTAGGAAACATTTTTTTAGCATCAGAAAAAAAGTTCTCTTCAGACTTCTTGGCAAATAAGAGAAGTCTGGGGAAAAAAAAAATCCACAAACAGTTTCCTAGTTGTCTGAGTGGAAAATCCTGGTTTTTAACATTTCATATCTTGGAAATGTCTGAATAGTTTTTGTTTAAAGGGAAATTCCTTTTGGCTGAGAAGGAGCCTGCAGGATTCAAACTGATAGGGTGATGTTTTTAGAAAACTTGGAGGAAATAAGGATTTGTGATGAAAGTGCTTTCTCACTGGCCAGTTACTTTAAACAGAAATTCAAATCCAAGGTTACCAATCATAGCATTGTAAAGGTTGAACTGTTTAACTCCTTCCTTCCCGTGGCTTCCTGCCCATGCATCCTGGGGAAATGTCTTTCATAGCCGGTTCTTCCTCCAATTTGAGACACTTAATGAACTGCTTTTCTAAACCTACGTATGTTCTAGGCAGGAGGATATACATTCTTGACTTTGTGGCTTTCCTAGCTGAGTGGGAGGGAAGCTATATAAACAAGTCATTAAATACCTGGGGAACATTTTGCATTACAGCTGTATTCAAAGTATTTCTGGAGCACAGAGGAATCACAATTCCAAACGAGATAGAGGTTGGGAACACACCACAGAGCAGGTGATATTTACAGTGGGTCCTGACGTATAAATAGGAGTTCTCTAGACAGTGGGAACAGCAAGTACAAGGTAGGAATGTGCAAAATGTTTTGGTTGATTCTAGAAATCCCAAATAGTTCTGTATACCTTGAGAGTACTCTGTGGGGGAGTGTTGGGAGATATGACAAGATCATGAAAGGTCTGCATATCTTGTTAACCATTTGGATGTCCTTTCATTTAGGATTTTATTTTTTATTTATTTGACAGAAAGGGACAGACAGACACAGAGAGAACACAAGCAGGGAGAGCAGCAGAGGGAAAGGGAGAAGCAGGCTCTGCTGAGTAGGGAGCCCGATGTAGGACTCGATTCCAGGACCCTGGAATCATGACTTGAGCAGAAGGCAGACACTTAACCTTAGCCACCCAGGTGCCCCATTTGGATGTTCTTTTGTGGGCAGTGGAGTGGGAGTCTGTTAGGGATTTTAACAAGAGACGCACAGGAGCAAAAATATGTTTTAGAAAGGAAACCCTGGGGATTACGACAGATGGATTGGAGGGTAAAATTAATGGTGGCAAGACGATCTGTGACTGGCTTTTTCACCCACGAGGTTGTACAAGACACAGTGAGGGCCTTGAACCTGCCAGAGAGGAGCAAATCCATCAGGCAAGAGCTAGGAGCTAGACTTGGTGGCCTTGGGGGATTGGAGGGGACATGGGACACCTCCTGTTTCTGAAGTGGCAGACTAAGTTGGCCGTGCTTCCAGTGACCCGAAAGGGGAAATTAGAGGAGGAATGAGTTTGGTGGGTAAAATCATGAGTTCACTTTCAGACACACTGAGTCTGACGTGTTCATGGGACACCCAGGCACTCTACTTCAAAGGGATTTGGGAACTTGGGTTTGGAGTTTGGAGAAAGATCTGGTCTGGAGGTGTAGACTGGGGATGTTTGCAAATCTGGAGGGGATCGGTGAAGCCCCTAGCCCACAGAAGCTCGTCCAGGGAGGTTAGGTGAGAGTGAAGTGTGAGGGAAGGCCAAGGACAGAGCCCTCGGGGCCCTAGACGTGCTGGCCAGGGAAGAGGAATCTGTAGGTGGGACTCAGGAAGAACCGGCAGGAAAATGTGGACAAAATCCAGGAAAATCCCATCACGGGATCCAAGAGAAGAGAGCGTTGCTACAGACTGGTTGAGATAATGAAGGCTGAGTGTGCATTTCACCTGGTTTCCAGGACGGTGTGCGTGTCGTCTCAGCACAGTACCTGGGTCTCGGGGGCACAGTGGCCTCCCTGTGGTCTGAGCTTGTGACTCTCTCCGTGGCAGGCCTAGCTTCCAGGCAGGAGCAGAAGGCAGACAGACCAGAACTAGGAGTAAAGAGGCACGGTGGGTAAGAGAAACAACACGGCCTCTTTCTTCCCTTTGTTTTTGTACAAACCTGACAGCAATCCTTAATATTGGCCTTGGAGACTGTCAGGGTACCCATGCCCTTTCATGAGGGTACGTCCTTCATTCTTCTCTCCAGGCTGAGTCCGTCTGTCCCTGGATGTCCTTCTGGTTGGCGACCAGGAGTCTGTGCATGTGGCCCTTTGTGCATGTGCCATTTCTGGCCTTGGGGTGTGCAGAAGGTTGGCCTCTGGCCTCCGACACCCGTATGAGAGTGTTGGGGTTTGCCAAATACCTGTAAAGTTTGAACATTTCCCTTTATTTCTTCTGACTCTTCGCACGAAGAAAGTACTAGGTAGACCCATTGGTGGCCAAAGATGGATTTGATCACAGATACAGCCACAATATTCAGTAGGGAAAAAAAAAAGCTAATTGAATTGGCTCCATTTTTATATGATATAATAGGGGTAGGTGAGGACAAATGGTGCTGTCGTAAGAGTGGGAGCCTGAGGGTTTTCCAGAGGAAGGAACCATTAAAATAAATGACGCAGTTTCAAAGCAAATGGGCAGCTACAAGGAATCCCTGGGTTTTAGGACCTGCAAAAGGGACTCCCAGGGCACACCCTGCGGCCCTCCCCTGGCTGCTGGCCTGTCCCGTAAGTGCTGGGGCCGGCTTCTCCTTCGGTCTCTGCTGACCTGCTAGGGCCCCCAGCCCTCCGTGGGAGAGGAGAAACGGGCATGGGAGGGGGAGCCCTGCAGCCAGGACCGAGGGCCAAAGGAAGAGGGGGTGGGAAGGAAGGAGAATCCTGCTTCCCCCGCTGCCCCGAGAGGAAGCCGGCCGGCCATCCGTCCTTCTCAGCCGGCAGCAGAGCAGACACCTGGGAGGATACACGACGTTTGGGAGCCGCCCCGAAAATTCAGCTGCAGGGTGGGTTTGAGCGGTCTCTTGGCTGACCGGGAACTGGATGATTTTTTTAATCCACTATTTCAGTAACAAAATGTCTTATGCCCTGGAAGCATCTATGTGTACAAATTAAAAAAAAAAAAAGATTTAATTTTTTTAGACTGGCTTTAGGTTCATAGTAAAATTTAGCAGAATGTGCTGTGAACTCCCAAACACTTTTGGATTCATAAGCTGGGGTTACCTGTGGCAGCTTTGGATTTTAACTTTGTGGTTTTGGGGGGTTTTTTTGAATTTTTTTTTTTTTGAAAATGTGTTGGCTAGTTGAATTTAAATAAAAAAATTAAAATTAGTCACAGACAAGGTTCCTTTTGTAGTCCAGCAAGAGGCCACAATGACCCACGAGGGCCTTAAATGGATGTGTGTGTGTGTGTGTTTTATTTTAATAAAAACTTACTCCAAACAATTTAAGAGCAGACCTATGGATTTCAGTAGAATACAATGAAAAAGTTAAAATGCGGTATTTCTCCCACCCCCAGCTTTCCATTTACAAACAGTGTAGGCACTGGACGCTGTTCCTTGAAAAGTAGGGTGGGGGAAATACCGTATTTTTTTGTAACCAGAGTGCCCAAAGCCCAGCTCTGTAACTGTGACTTTTAACTTTCTACCCTGAGATGGTATTCATTTCTGAGGCCTGGCCAGGAGTTGTTTTTCTGGTTCTGCTCTGGATTTGCAAGTTTTCTTTCCAGGGCTCTTGGCAGCCCATGACCCCCCATTTGGAAGCAGCTGGAAGGCCTGGCGCTCTGGTCCGAGGAGGCAGAGAAGGGGGACTGGACCCAGGTGGGCACAAACCTGCTGCCCTTGGGCTCCAGGGCACCATGTTCTAACTGAAGGCACCCACCCGCCCCAGCGGCCTTGAACGTGGGCACTTTCTTGTGTGATGCGAACGGAAAGCAGAAAAAGAGCAGCCAGAAAACCATTTGGTGTTTCAGCTGTGTTTACATATTCGGAACATGAGGTGGGTCGAAACCTAGTGTTTCCTTCTGATTTAAATACACACTTAGAGGAGAAACCGAAGTGAAGGCTGGCCCAGCTGAGAGGCGGGATGGTTGAGTAAGGGAGCGGGATGAATGTTCCACTTGCTTATTGCTCTTTCTGCTGTGGGATTCTGCAGGTCCCAATGTCTGCCAATGGCTCCACGCCTTGGGACCGGGGAGTCGGTACACAAGGCAGGGATTTGG
The DNA here is from genome assembly GCF_022355385.1 of Mustela nigripes. Taxonomy (NCBI): domain Eukaryota; kingdom Metazoa; phylum Chordata; class Mammalia; order Carnivora; family Mustelidae; genus Mustela; species Mustela nigripes. The sequence goes on from NC_081560.1 coordinate 15,300,295, forward strand.
AGTTAGCACAAGGTTTGGTTCATAGCCCTGATCACCGGCAAGCAATCATTTATTCATTGCTTCCAAGCTTTGTTGGACAGGCACTTGTGGATGTTTTCTGCGGGGGCACCGAAGCCGTAGGAGAAGTGCTCACGGCTCACGGCCCATGGGCTCTGTCGGCAGCAGCCTCTGCTTGGGGCACTCCTTAGGCACACTGGTTAGGAAGCTACCAGAACAGGGCTGAGCATACCCAGGTACTCCGTAAAATATTTGCTGCTTGAGTGGAATCCATGACTCCAGGCTTTGTCTGGTTCAGGCGCTCCCTCCTCCGGGTACCCTTCTGAAGCTGGTTCACAAGGCCATGAGCAAGGATGATGACACGATATGAATAATGCGTCTGTGCCCGCGCCTGGCGTGTGGCCACTGCTTAGGAGAAAGTAGTTCCCTGGGCTCCATTTTTTTTTTCTTCAGTAACTTCAAGTATGCGGAGGAAGAAAACCCTTGCTGAGCTCTATCTAAACTTCAGAGGAGAAAAAATGCCAAAGCAAAATAAAGCCTCTCTAATGTGATCTAATTGTATGTATGGATGTATTTGTTATTTATTTACTTTCTCCAGTTTTACTGAGACACAGTTGACCTCTGACATTGTATTATAAGTTTAAGGCAGGCAACGTAAAGATACGATGTGTGTCTATAGTCAACGTGATCACCTCTGTAAGTTTCACTGACATCTGTCACCTCACATCATTATAAATTCTTTTTCTTGAGATGAGAGCTTTTAAAATCTACTCTCTTAGTCATTTTCAAATATATAACACAGCGTTATTAACTGTAGTCATCATCTTGTACGTCACATCCCCAGAACCTTTGTCTTACAACTGTTTAAGTTTGTACCTTCAACCCTCTTCACCCTAGTGTGGTCCGATTGATAGGGACTGACATTTGGGGGAAAAAAGCCTTAACCTTTTTTTTTTTTTTTTTTAATGTTCCTACCTGAATCTTTCTAAGCTGAAGGCCTGATATTGATTTGCATGGACTAAATTCACACTTGGATTTTTCAGGCACCTGCTTCAGCAGAACTGAAATTGTTTGTGGAGGTTTCGCAGGGGGTGGTTGGTGGCAGGTGTTAATATTTTTCAGAACACAAGAGGGAAGGCAAAAGGGGTCTGGACCATCCGCCCGCCCCTCAGCATCCCCTGAAGCAACTATTTCTGAGTGGATATTAAGATCATTTGCAGTGTTTTTCTCGTACGATAACATTTCTGGGGCAAATTGTGAGATGCTAAGGATCGATCAGCATGAGAGTGGGAAGAGAACAGTGAGCCTGGGGGAGCAGCCCCATGTGGGCCAGCTGTAGAACTGGGGAGAAGGCTGAAGGGCTCCCTGCTTGTTCCCCCCCAAGCCCCCAAATGCTGTTGCTAAGCTGCAGCAACTGGCATAGAAACTGACTGCATATGGCCTTTGACTTCAAAGTATTGATATAAGGACAGTGGAGCCAGAGAACCCACACTGAGCCCACCTTCTTGGGAAGTCAGGTTCCAAGTCAGTCTTCTCTGCCTGACTTTTTATCTGGACTAACCAGCATCCTATCCAATAGAGGTTCCATAGAGATTCTGGCATGGGAATGGACCCACTCCGGTAATACCTTGTTATTATTTTGGCAATTGCAGTGGGGCTTTGGGAGGGACCTGCTAGAAACCTGTGTCTCTACTCTTCCTGGATGTCATATGTCTTTATTTTAAACAACAACAATAGCAATAACAACAACACCCCCAAATTTCTGGTAATGGGGCTGAATGCCAATGGGAGAAAATCCTTAGCTATAGAGGCCAACAAATTTGAATGAGTTACTGGATGGTTCTACTCCATGGAGCTGTGTTCCTGTAAAGCAGCTGGCTGCTTGGGCGACTGGTGAGCCCTCCATTGTTGTTGTTTTTTTTTTTTTTTTTATGAGATGCAGCTGACTTTCATGACGAGTTTGTCCTTTGGGATTTGCCAACCAAAAGAAAAATATCCTGGTAGGTAGATTTATTTTTCCTCCTTGCCCTTTTAAGAAACTGTTACCTGTGCCAAATTTGCTTCTCGAAAAAAAAAAAAAAAAAAGAACAAGACCCAGAGTTTCAGAGTTGGAACTGTATATGTCCCTTAGTTTCAGAATACACTAAGTTAGACATTAGTTTAGCTTTATGAACCAAGAAATCCTGAGCGAGGCTTTCCAGGACCAGTGTGGTGGGTGAACAGTGCCAGTGAGTCCCAGGGTTGTCTCACATTTTCATTCTGCCTTCTTTAGCAGGTAGACCTTTGTCCTCCTGGGCATTGCCTCATGACTACAAGATGACTGCGTCACCTCCAGCATTACATCAGCTTCCCTGGCAGGAAGAAAGTAGGATGGCAAAGCAGAAGGGGGTAGTACCTGTGTTAGAAAAGCCAAGGCTTGCTATGAGGTCCCAGCAGGGTTTCGCTGGCTATCTTTCGCTGTCACAGAGTGTCCAGGAACATGAGTGGTTTAGCCGGGCACCTTGCTACTCTGAACAACATGGGCATTCCTGGTGGTAAGGTGGTGAAGACAGGATGAATATTAAGTGGCCAAGCAGCAGAGTCTGCCTCACTACAAAATAATGCTTTCCCAAACTTCCAGGATCATAGAGCTCATAGGGACCTTCAGTATGGCTGAGCACAACCCCTTCATGTCCCAGATAAGGGAACTGCTTTATTTCCTTTCTACTTCTCCGCTCAATGTGCCCCCAACCCCCCAAGTGTGCTTTCTGGCACCCCTGGGCCTAGCGGCTCATCCCAGATGTATAAACTGTGCCCAGAATGTGAGTGGGCTGTGAAGTCCCTTTCACCAGGGAGGAGAGAGGCAGGGACACAGGCGGTTTGTATATGGGAATCAAAAGGTCTGATTATGCTTTCTCAGGAAAAGCAGCTGGCCCACAGAAATTACTGGGGGCCTCTGGTACAGAACCTGGAATCTAGCCTCCTGGAATGATTACAAAAAAATAGAAGCTCAGCCTTGCCCTTGAGGAGCGAAGCCTAGCAAGGCCTCCAGAACAATCAGCTTGTGGAAGACCAAGCAGAGACACAGGCTAACAAGATAATCCGGGGCAGACGGAGTAGCCAGGCCCAGAAGGTGGTTTGGAGGACCTGACTGTGAGCAGGGATGTGTTATTTGGTGGAGAGCAGTGGTATCTAAAAACAGTGGTTTGGGAGTAAGAAACATTGCCTGGCTGGGGCCATTGGCTAATGGCTGCGTGAAGCCCGGTGTGTTTTCTTTAGAAGACCGGCCTGAAGGCGACCCTGTTTACTACGGGTTCTTCACAGAGAGAGGATGAAGTTAGCCAGATTAATTGGAACGTGTGTGAAAGCCCACCAGCTCTGTAGCCGCTTTCCCTTTGATTTTTTTTTTTTTTTTTTATTCCGGTGTCTGCTTCCTCCCTTCCCCCCTCTGCTGGGACTGCCTGGGATCCCTGACATTTCTTTTCTGCCCTGACTTCTCCTTTACCTGGAATGTGAGTGGGCTGGGAAGAAGCTCACTTCTTTGGGGGGCCCGGCCTGTCTCCTCAGTGCTAGAACTGTGGGCCCGCTAGTGCTTGGAGGGCATTCACCATCCTTGCCTTGGGGTCATGTGGCTGAGGAGGTGAAAAATGAGGGAACCAGTGTTTCGGGCTCTCCTGCCCCCTGGTAGAGCAGGTGGCCAGTGTCTGGCATTGAGAGTCTCTAGGTGTCTTAGCTTGGGCTGCTGCCACAAAATATCTTAGAGGGGGTGACTGAAACAATGGACATTTATTTTTCACAGTTTGGAGGCTGGAAAGTCCAGGATCAAGGGATTAGCAAATCCTTCCTCTGGCTTTCTTGGCTTTCTTTACACTGTGCCCTCACCCGGTGGAGAGAGAGATCTGTGGTTTCTTTTCCAGAGAACATTAACCCATCATGGGGGGTCCCACCCTTATGACCACTCCCAGATACAATCACATTAGAGCTTAGGACATCAGCATATGGTGGTCTGTACTCAGGGTGTCCACTGCCAGCATCCTGTGTGCATGGCTGAGAACCATTGCTGTGCTGCTGTCCATCCCCCAGAATGTTCCAGGGAAGCCCGGCTCCCACTTGCTGCTGTGCACTCATGAGACCCTGACCACGGACAGGTGAGCTTACCCCCTAGGCACTAAAGACAGCTTCACTACAAGTAGCACTGTTTGTCCCTTAAACCTAACCCTTTGGTATTATCTTCTGGGGGAACAAACTCCTCCCTCCACTGCCTAGTGTTTTTTTTTGGAGAATGCATAAAAAATGAGTGGTTTACATCATATGCCAAAAAAAGAAAAAAAAATCTTACTACAGACATTTTGTAGTATTCTCAAGATACTGACTCAAAGCGGGCAAAGGTTGAAGCTGTCTTTTCTGACCATAAATGGAGGGCTCTGGCCCACATACTCGTTCATGACACCCAGTGCTAACACTAGCTCCCCCTCCCTTGTTCTCCCGAACTTCTCATCCTCCTGCATCACAGATTCTTCTCTACATCCATTTTTAATTGTATTTGACCTAATATTGTAGGTTTCCTTTGAGCCATTGAAATCATTTTTGAAACATGGTAAACATGAAGACATTTTAGGAGCAGAGACCTTCCTAGAATTTGGGTTTAGTGGAGGGCTGGCTCACTCCTGACCTGGGTGGCGTGGGGGGTCCCAGTCCCGTGTCCTTTGCTGTCCTTTTTTCTTTCTCTCCTCTAGGCCCTTCCTTTCTTCTCTGACTGTGCTCGGACTCTGCCGCTGTTTCTGGAGCTTTGCTCGGTCCTGACAGCAAGTGGACCCGAACTCAGGGTTTAGAATCTCGTCTTAGATTCTCCTGTCTCTTTGCAAGGACTTGTGGGCTCTGGAGGTGGTCCCAGCAGTCCTGTGCGTTGTGGAGGGTCTTTTGGGAAGCGGGGATTGGAAACTGCAGAGTTGACTTTCCATGTGTATGGGGAGGTTAGGGAGCCAGGAGGGGTTACATTGTGGAGTAACTGAGCCAGTGTATAAATAAAGAGGAGTAGCCAAGAGAAGAGCTGGTCACTCCTACACATCACTCTTCTGCCCTATTTTGCCTTTCTTTTCTTCTCCCCCAACAATCCCCCACCCCTCCCCGTTGAAATACTGAGAACCTCCAGCCTGTGGCTCTCCCAGTTCTGGAGCAAACATAAGTGAGCCAGTTACATATTTTAGGAGCCTGCTCCCTCGTTTGGGAAATTTGAATCTAGGTTTTCTATTTACATGTGTCTATAATGCTAGGGGGAAGCCCTGGGCACCAGCAACCCCTCCTTCCCATTTCTCTGGTTGTATTTCTCCAGGCTTCAGGGTGTGGCCCTCTAGGCTGAGACCTTAACTAGGCCTCTGGTCACTTCTGTGGCTGACCCCACCCTCGAGTAGGGTTCAGGCCAGATGAATACTCTGGAACTACAAGCCTCCACATTTAACCACCCCTCTGCCTAGAGCAATGGTTTTTGATCTTGGGTACATGTTATAATTACCTGACAGCTTAAAATATTGATGCGTGGGTCCCAGCCCAAGAGATTCAGATCTGATTGGTTCTGGGGTGAGGTTTGGGCAACAGGAAATTTTAACAGCTTTCCTAGTGATTCCAAAATGAAATGAAGGTTGAGAACTTCTGGCTTAGAGCTTTGCTACTCAAAGCGTGGTCCATGGACCAGCTGTATCAGCATTTGCTGGGACCTTGTCACTGACCCATTATCTCAGCCCCTACTCTAGACTTTCTGGGTGATAAACTGAAGATCTGCAACTCCTCAGGTGATCCCTGCACCTTACAGTTTGAGAACCATTGGCAAGGTGTCCTGCTGCCCTTCCCGTGAGGCTGACTGGAGCCTAGCCCTGCCACACTGCACCAAGTGCTAATGCCAGGTCAAGCCAGACAGAGCCCAAGACTTGGCCCCCTGTGAGCCCCTTTGGAGTCAGTTTCACATCTGGGTGCATGAGTCTGGGCGGGAATCCTATTCTGAAATTAAGGTCCAGTGGGACTAGCTTCAGCCTGTGCTGTGGGATCTCTTGGCCTCTTGGCTTGACCTCGTGGCACTTTGCCTAGCCTCCCTGGCGGAGTTTGCCCGGCTCTAACCCTGGAGTGGAACTAGGAGAATAAAACTAAAAACTCAAGTTTCAAGATAATGAATAAAACACGCTAGAGCTGGGATGACTGGACCAGAGAGGATGGGTGCCCGGCAGCCAAGGCGTTCTTCCCCCTGCTGTCCTGTCCTGCGGTGGACACCTGCTCTTGAACCCCGCGGTTCTCCCTTTGCAGCTCACACTTGACCCTAGCCTTTCTCAAAAGGGTATTCGAGGCCAATATTCCCAGTTCCTCAGATTGTGCGCCTAAGGTACAAGTATTCTGAATTTCCTTTTTCCCACAGTAGCATTGGTTGCTACTTGTATCGTGACTCTTCTGTTTCGCTGTACAACTTCTGAGTTCTCAAGAACCTCTGAGACGCCACCAGCATCTCTGCCCTCATTTTGCTGCTCTTTCTAGGCCCTCACCGACAACTGGTCAACCAGACGCTTGTGTCTCTGAGATTGTCCTCCTTGTCTCCATTCCACGCGTCTTTCTGGAGCAGCACTCGGCCCAGTACTGCAAGGAGCTGGGACGTGGGGAAGCCCAAGACTGGTGGGGACCCAGCACTTAGCATCACCCCTGCTGCCCTCCTCAGTCAGCCTCATTGATATCATTCCTCATCATTTGGTGGGAATAGCAGTGGATTGGGCCATTCAGCTTCCTGTTCCCCAATGTCAAGGCCTGACCAGTGTCCTACATTCATTCATTGCCTATTCCCTGCTATTGGAAAACAATGTAACCTGACTTACTAACCCTCACACAGCATCCGGGCTGACCATTCACACCTTTCTGGACCATCAGCCCTCATGTTGACTTGAGCGCAGGGCTCAGGCAGATGGAGCGTGAAGCTGTCAGGGAGTGAAACTAGTGTGGGGGGGGGTCACGGGGAGCAGGAAGGACCGCAGAGACTGGGAGAACGTGGGACCTGTTCGCTGAAAGCAGCAGCCACTCAGCCCCACCAGGCTGACAGACAAGAATTTAGACCCAGAGTTGGCAGGTACCTGACTTTAAAAGAAGCTAGAAATAAAGACTTGTGCGTGAATCTCTTGCTTTTAAAAAACTGCTCCCCTTTGTTCTGCCAATACATTAAAACAAGAAACATGAAGTAGGTATCTTTTTTTTTTTTTCTTAAAGATCTCACTGTCTTTATTAAGTGATTCATGAATTGGGCAACATTCCATCTAGCAAATAAAGAGATCCTCCCAAAGTAGATGTCTTTATAGGCCATTCAGAGATAAATTGTGGACTCTCCCCAAATCCACAGAAATCTCACGAGTGCTCCAGGCACATTGACTGTGCTGAGATTGTCCAGATCAAGGCATGGCTCTCCAGCGTCCTGGCTTATCTGCATTTCATAAAAAGAGTACTGTTTCTGCACCCATCTGAAATGTTGCTGGAATTAGAACCAGAAATGGTATCAGGACATTTTATTTGCTGTGACCTGACTACTTTTCAAGCTCATCTTTTCCATTGCTCAGTCTGCTTTAAAAGAGATTATTCTATCTGACCTTGATTTCAGTTTTTCTGTAAAGTGCTTTTAGATTACAAAAATGTGGTTAGAAGTCAGATAATTACCTTCTGGGTTTGTGGAGCTCAGTAGTCTCTGATTTAATTTTATTTATCTTGGACTCATTTGCTTCATTTGTAAAGTGAAGTGATAATACCCATTGACTTCACAGGGTTGGTATGAGGATTAAATGAGATTTTTTTTTTTTTTAATGTGGAGTCACTTTAGAAAATGTTAAGTGTGCTCCCTGATTCTGGAGTATTAAGTTCACATTAAAAGGCACTGCAGGATACTGCTTCAACATTTCTTTCTTTCTTTTTTTTTTTTTTAAGATTTTATTTATTTATTTGATAGAGAGAGAGAGAGAGCTCACAAGTAGGCAGAGGCAGGCAGAGAGAGAGGGAAGCAGGCTCCCTGCTGAGCAGAGAGCCCGATGCGGGGCTCCATCGAAGGACCCTGACATCATGACCTGAGCTGAAGGCAGAGGCTTTAGCCCACTGAGCCACCCAGGCGCCCCTGCTTCGGTATTTCTTAAACAAAACATGACAAGGTTTATTGGTGTTGTTGCATATGATTGATCTGTTTGTTGTCTTCAACGTGAAGTTAATATCCAAGCTTTTCTGATATTGCTACTAATTTTCTGGTTAGATACCCAGTGGGCTTATACCAAGGTTCTTCTCATAGTCACTACTTGTCATTCCTTTTTCTGAAGTCTTGTAGGTATTATTTGTCCCTATAGTTTTATCTTGAAGTTGTTGCATCGCTATCTCGTGTGTGTGCTCTGGGTCTCTGAGCAAAAAGGGAGATGGTGCTCCTACAGCAGCTGCTGCCACCATAGCATTCTCCTTCTGGGTTGTCTGGACTGAGAAACCTAGCCAGGGTTTATTGCTAATCCTCTTCTTCTTTTTGTTAGATTTCGAGTAGACCTGTAGCCCCTTCCTATGCAGCCTTCTGCTGTGGATAGGAGGCATCCTGTTGCCTCCTTGTAAGGAGGAGAAGGAAACTGGCAAGGATGAAGGAAGGCAGCTGGGCAGAGGTGATGTACCAGTGTATAAGCAAATTCAGGGAGTGTCTTTAGACCCAAATTCTCCCTGCACCGCCCCCCAACACCTTGCTGAGGCCTTCGTTCTGAGACAATAAAAGCAAATTGTTCCAACCCCCACCTCCGTATCTTTTGCCCTTTGTGTTTGTTGTGTGTGTTGGTGTGTGCATATAAGAAGGCTGAGCACTGCAAGCTGCATAGCTTCTGGAATTCTTTTGTCTCACTCCCACTGATCAGGGCTCATGGCAAGCAGATGCATTCTTGCCTATCCCTTTGCCTACATATTTGAATTACCTGAGGAGATTTTTTAAAAATACCGATGCCTGAGCCCCCCACTTCAAGACTAACTGAGTCAAATATTTTGAAGATAGAGCATTGGAGTTTTTTAAAATAGTTCTCAGATCAGATTTGTATTTATATAAAAGTCTGCAGTTTGTTACATAACGCATAAAAAATAAAATGAGGTGATGCATGATAGAGTGGGGGATAGATTTGTGATAAGACAAGAATAATAAAATGTTAATGGTCAAATCTAGGAGGTAGGCATATAGTGTTCATTATAGAATTGTTTCAACTTTGCTCTGATTGACATTTTTCAAATTAAAATGTTGGAGTTAAAAAAAAAACACCTCCCACACTTCAGATGACTAATTTGGGGTCAGTGCCACCCAAGGCCTAATGTTTGAGATGGGCAGAGAGCGACTGCCTCTGCTCTGTGCAAAAGAGTATTGGGTCACTAGGTCTGAGCACAGGCCTGGTGGCTGACTGGCCATTGTAATTTTAGGAAAGTTTCCCCAGGAAAGCCCCAGAGAGAAAGTAGTTGAGAGAACAAACTCCTGGCTGATAAAATTTCCATGTTGAACCCAAGGCCGATTAATTGAAATTCGGAGTGCCTTTAACTCACATATTAGCAGAGGGGGAAAAAAAAAGAAAGGAAAAGAGATGTTTTTGAAAGATGCTGATTCTTTTGTAGGAACATCTGGTTCTTCCATGTGGGAGCCGAATCATCTTGGAGCTGAGAAGCCGTTGAGGGTCATCTGGTCGCGCCTCCCACTCTGTGTCTTTCTCAATGGCCTGAGCTGAATTGCATTTGATCTGTGCAGCTGGGAAGAGTGATTCCAAGGTCCCTTTTTTGAGGGTGAAATCACTTTTAATTCTAGCACATGGATATAGTTTAAAACAGCTTTCCTCCGAGAAAAATAAAAGCTGTTTTGTGCAAGGCTTGACTGCCTCTCTCTTTTCCTGCTATTTTACAACTGGGTGTTGAGGCCCCAGGAGGAGAGCCGTGCCTCCAGGAGAGTGTGCTGCCCGGGTTTTACTTCCCCCTGAGTCCTGGGTCCTGGTCCTCCCTGAAATGTGCAGAATGAAGTCTCTTTCTCACTTCCCTGCTCCCCAAACTTCGTGCTGCCTTTAAGGAGTAACAGAAGCAAAGGCCCTCTGTCCTGCCTGTGGGGTTGGGGAACAAACAACAAAGACCCTTTAAGGGACGGGAGATGGGGCAGGAGTCCTGCAGATGTGAGCATACAGTGTGTCAGCGGCCCCCTGGGAGCGGCAGCCAGCGTGTTGCAGAGGCCAGAGTGTGGGACTCGTTTGTGGGTTCCCAAAAAGAAATACCGTGTCGATTATGAGTCCCTCTCAGCCCCCTTCCCAGAGCCTCTGGGGCTCACAGAGAACGCAGTCTGTTCTCCTGGACTTTTTGAAGCTTTGATAGGGATTAAACTCCTGCCCTGTCTGTCTACATAACCAATGGCCAGGTCGAGCCTCATCTGTAACTTCTCTTTCAATTTCTACACCTATAAAATACAGAGAAATATCAGTCTCCCAGCCCTCCTCAGTTTATAAAATATAAATATAAATATAAATATAAATATAAATATAAATGCTTCTTAGTTTATAAAATACGTTATTCTCACTTATCTCCTTTGAGTCGGACAATCTTCTAAAAGGGTTTGCCTATCTCAGGGCGTGATGCCTAAATGTCTCTTCTCGCTCTGTAACCTTTGCTCGAGCAACTTCTGTTGCTTCAGTTACCATATCTACGTTATGATAGGCCTATAATTTAGATCTTGAGCCTGGATCTCTCTCGAAGACCTGATTGTCCGGTTGCCAGCTTACCTCTCCCCCGGGCTATCTCAAAGATTTCTCAGTGAAATATGTCACACACTGAACTTGAGATGCTTCTCTCCCCCAGGCCGTGCCTAAAACCTGTTGCCCATCTCAGGGATGGATAAGGCCCTCATCACGCAGGCAGGCGAGGTTCCTCCCAGCCATCCTCGTCATCCTTTCCCGAAGCCCCTGTATTCAGTCTGTCGTGCCGCCTCCTGCAGATATTTCCTCCTAAATGCCTTGACTCGGTCACTTCTTCCCATATCCTTGGCCGCCTCATTAGGACAAAGCGGCCCCCATCTTTTACCAGGACCTGCTGCATAACTGATCAGCCATTCTCCTCACATCTGTTTTGTCTTCTCCTTCCCATTATCCCCAGGTCTAGGAGAAATATTTTCAAAATGCAGATCTGCCCAAATCACTGTCATTTCTTAAGCCACTCAATGGCTTTATATTGTTAACGATTTAAAAAAAAAAAAAATCCTAATAAGGCCTGCATCTCCCTTGGGGCTTGACCTCTGTACACCTTTTCCCTGGCATTCTGTGCTCCAGCCCGAAGAATTCCATTCCCTTTTTTAAATGTTTAACGTCTTTTTCTTCCAGCAACAGGGCCTTTACGCATACTGTTCCCGCTGTCTGGAACACTCTTGCCCTCTCCCTTTGCCCAGTTAACTGCTGTTTATCTGTTAGACTGAGCTTGAGTCTTATGGAAACTCTCCCTGCTCTTGGTGATCTGGTTGCCTTTATTTCAGAGGGATTATAACATTTTTATATTTTCTATTCATTATTTTGATTGATGGACATCTTCTCATCCATTAGTGTAAGTTCCAGTAGAGCAAGGATCTGTTTGCTTCTTATCGCCACTATACCTCAGTACCCAACATGCAGAAATATTTGTTCAGTGGATGAATTCAATGGGGGAGATAGGAATAGTCTTTTTATTGACTTTTTCTTTTTTTAATAAAAGAGGATTTTTTTTAAGATTGATACTTGGCATTTTACTTTTCTTTCTAATTATTTCTATTTCTATTATTTCTTCACTTTTATTTCTAATTTTATAATATGGGTATTTCTGCCTCTCAACAGTTTCTTCCCTCTCATGTCTCATTCCTAGTGGATTCTACCTTTGCTGCGGCAGAGTCAATGATGGGCAATCATTGGTCTGGAAATGCTCTTCAGAACCTACAATGTCAACTCATAAAATGTTTTTAGATTGCTAGTAATCTTGTGAAAACTTGCATGGTTAACTGGTGGAGAACTAAACTGTGAATATGGGTAAGAGAGTCATTAATTAGAAGCTCCATATGGATCATTACCTATTGGAAGTGGGTTTCTCAGAGGAGCATTTTGAGACTGAATTGGAAAGCCATGGCTGACTTGAGACCCCTCTTGCCATTGTCCCTTTTCACCTGCATGGCATTATGAAAAATAACCTGTCTCTTACAATGTCCCGGATATACCATACTGAGTCTCTGGGCATAATAATGGACCTGGTGCCGATGGGCCCTACGCTCCTACTTTCTTGGCCCTAAGCATCTCCTGTTACCTTTGGCTGCTTACTCCCTCTGAGGACCACAGTAGACTAACTTGGCTCTCATCGTGCATTCTTCTGGCTTCCAAGGGACACGTGGATTTCCACTGTGTTCAAAGAGAATGGGCACCTGTGGGTCACTGTCTAGAAAACTGTGTTCTCTGTTCCTCATTCTGGTACTAAGCTGATTTGGGAAAAGCTTATCAACTTTGAGCACACACTCACTGTGAGCTTGTGGATTCAGAGAACTCCCAGGATCTCTACCCCTGAGAACCCAAGTCTTTGAACAAGTCAAGAAATGGGAGTAGGGCTCCCTGTGACGAAGTCCACTGTTAGCTACAGAATTTCAAATCATTTTAGGCTTTCATATAGGTTATTTCTTTAACTTTCTGTGTGTGTGTGTGTGTGTGTGTGTGGTCATGTATTCTCATACATAAATATTTTTGCAGAGACGCCAAAGCCTCTATCCCTGTGTTGTCAACTGGGGACACTCCCCAAAGCAAATAGGCGGATTTTGTTGCCAGAGTGTGAATGTGGGGACTTGCTAGTGTGAAAACACTCCCTGTGTTGGTCGATGCACAATGTATTGATTGAATGTATTAAAGGGTACGGTGTTTAATTCCCTTAACTGTAGGTTCATAATCAGAAATCTGCCCTTATTCATTGTTCTCCTTGTTTAAAATCAAGAATAACTGTTACTGTTATTACAAAAAGAATGTTACCCCATTACAGAAATGAAAAAAGAGACATCTCTTAAAAACGCATTATAACCCCCTAAAATGGCTGTAAATTTCTGTTGCATTAGCAGTCAGACATTTTCTGAGTCTTTCTTTTATATAGCTATAATTAATATTCCTCATAACTTTTGTGTCATATTTTTTAACATCCAGTGATATTTTTCTTATTTTAATATTTACCTATTACTTCTTTTTAAAAACATCCAGCATAATTAACAGAGTGTCATATTAATTTCAGGTGTACAATATAGTAAGTCAGCAATTCTATCCATTACTCAGTGCTCATCATGATAAATGCAGTCTTAATCCCCTTCAGCTGTTTCATCCATAGTCGCACCCCCTCCCCTTGCTTCTGGTGACCACGCGTTTGTTTTCTTTATTTCTTACCTATCACTTTTTAATGCTTATGTTGTCTTCATTATGCATCTCTCTTGTATTTTTTTTTTTATTTGACAGATGGAGATGACAAGTAGGCAGAGAGGCAGGCAGAGAGAGAGGTGGAAGCAGACTTCCTGCTGAGCAAAAGCCCAACTCGGGGCTTACTCATAACCTGGGCGGAAGGCAGAGGCTTAACCCACTGAGCCACCCAGGCGCCCCTCTCTTGTGTTTCTTAACTAATATTCCAGTGTTGGAATTTTGGTGTCACCCCTTCTTTTTTCTCTTTTAAAAAGATTTGCTTAATTTTTAATTAATAATATTAGAAAGGTAAAAAGAGCCGGAGTACACATTATAAACAGCCCATGGGTTTTTGTGACTCTCCAGGGAAGTCCATGATTAAGGTCAGAAGAACATGAGGTCAGGGGCTTTGCCGTGGGCAGGGAGGCCCCCGGTTTCTGAATGCACAGCAGAAGGCTTTATGTTCTGTGCGCTCCCACACGTCAGAGCCTTGTCCCCGAGGGAGCGGGTTCGGGGTGCTACAGTGTCTGCAGTTCCCCTTCGTGTCCCGTGTAAAAACTTCTCTGTCTTCTAAAACCTTTTTTTTTTTTTTTTTTAAAGATATATAACTCAAATTCCAGGAATACATGGGCAACTGTGGGCCTCTTTGTAGATTTCATTGTTTTCTTTTAAATTTGGGTGTTTCCGTGGTGCTGCTAACTGAATCCGGGGACTCCATTCCTACTGATGTTGGAAGCATGTCCTAGTCTAGGCTTGTACAAAATAGGGATGTTCCGGAGTATCCCCCACTGAAGTACACAGTTTTAAAGTAAGCACAGATATAGGTCGATGTATACTGTATAACAGATCTTCTGTATGCTGGAGAAATTGCTCGAAGAGAAATCTGTTCTTAGAACAAGGCACATGCTGTTGGTTCCAGACATTCTTGCTGGAGGATACAAAAGTGGTGTTTAACGGCTGCTGGCCCCACGCCCACTCTCCAGCCCTGAGGAATGCACTCTGTCTGGGCCGCACTCCCAGCCATCAAGGGCAGTTACTGCGGGGAGGGGAGAAGCCAGCCCTCAGGGTCCCGGCCAGCGAGAGCTTTTCTGGCCAAAAGAAGAAATCGGTTTTGACTTTCAGCTTCCCACCAGCCTCTACTCTGCTCCATGAACGGCCCCGCTTAGCGGCAGGAGGCTCAGTTTTCTTTCTTACAGTTTGTTTCTTTGCTGCAAGTGCTTTACCCTGAACGTCAAGTTCAAGGACATTTATAGGAAGCTTTGGTAGAGAGGTGTCATCCTGTTCTCACCTTTACAGCCTGATAGATGGATCCATTCCAGTATCTGCGGTTTTCGGCACATGCCATCTCTCCGAAATTGCTTCTCTGTGTTTTACATAGGAGGAAGAGAAAAAAAAAAAATCTAAAACAAAATAGTTGGTCTAGCCTTCGGGATTCTATTTGGCAGTTTAAGTGGGGATAGTGTTTTTTTGGTCCTTTCTCATATCAATAATAATATGATGATGATGAATTATCTTTCATAATTATTATGAATTGTCTCATTTAAGTCTTTAACTCCTTGAGTTAGGTATTATATTTGGCCCCATTTTACAGGTGAGGAGACTGAGGTTTGAGGAGGTTAGGGAGCTTGTTCTGCTCACCCATGGTAGGTGGTGTCTCTCCACAGGCAGCCCACAGCCAGAGCTCCATGCTCCCCTAACCCCCACATCCCCCGTCAGTGGGAGGAACTTACTGGATCAATGGAAATGTCCCGAGGCTAATGGAAGTTTCTTTTCTCAGGTTGGGGCTAATTTGTATTTTTTTTCCCTTAAACTTTTTATTTCGAAAAATTTTAGACCTGTGAAAAATTGTAAAAATAGTGCAGTGAAGACATATATCCTCCAACTAAATTTACTAGTTGTTAACATTTTACCATATTAGCTTATTTCTGTATGTGTGTATGTGTGTTGTTTTATTGCTCACCCTTTAAAAGTGAGACGCGATGACATTTCATCTTTAAGTACTTTAGCAGATGTTCTTTGAAGAACAAAGACGTGCTCTGGAACAGCTTCCTATCACTCAAAACAATTAAACATGGATGCCCTACTGTTTTCTCATATGTCTGTGTTCAGATTGCCCCAGTTGTCCCCCAAATGTCTTTTAGAGCTGGTTTCCTTTCCTATCTAGGGTCTGATGAAAGATCAAACATTGCTTTTACGATTTGTAATTCTTGATATCAGGCACATTCTCTTCTCAGACTGGGAACAGTTTGCTTTGGCTGGACTGGGAAGACCAGGGATTGTGCTGCAGGTCCAGACTTTCCTGTCCCTCCTGACTAAGCAGCCTCATGAATGTCCTTATTTGACATGTGTTGTTTAACTGGGCAGCATGTGGTCGGCTTTCTTCTTTCTTCCTCCTCTCTCTTCAGTGCTTTTTTTTTTTTTAATTCTCTCTTCTCCTTCCTTTGTCTTTTCCCGTCATCTCCTTTGTCCCTATGATATGGGGACACCCCATATGATATATACAAGACTTGTTCTTATGCATCCTGATGACTTTGTGCTTCAACTTGGAAATTGATGGTGAAGCAGGTGGGAGTTGCCAAACTAAATTCACATATGGGTTGGGACAGAGATCAGGCAATGAGATTAAGGGGGTATATGGGAATGGGGGAGGGGTACTGACTTAGCTGTGGACCTTATTGGAGGAGGCTGGGATGGCTCCGTGTGAGGCTGAGAGGGTGGCTCGAAGGGTGGCCAGCTCTGGTCCAACGAAGCATCAGCTGTGGGGAAAGGATGGGGTTCACCAAGATGGGGTGGAAATGGCACTAGGGCATAGTAGGAAGACGAGACTTTGAAATCAAGCAGGCAGGTTAAAATTGCAAGTCTTTACTAACTGGCTGTATGATTTTGATAAGATTATTTAACGTTGGTTTGTTTGGTTTTCGTTTTATGTTTTAAGGTATTAATTTATTTTTACTTGAGTGTAGTTATAAGAATTATTTAACTTTATAAGTCTCCTGTTCTTCACCTCCAAATGGGACGAGTAGTATCTACCTGCAGTGTTGTGTTGAGGCGTAACACGTGTTAAAGCAAGAATCCTTCGTTTCAACATAGTTGGTGATCAGCCAACAGTAGCCATTAGGAATTCACGTGGTATTGCACCCAATGGATGGGGTACTACCGTGCAAGGAATCGCGGGTAGGTGAGGGCGGTCAGTGCGTGCAGGTGGCCAGTGTGAGGCTGAGCTGTCAGGGGAAGAAGGTTCTTTGGAGTGGAGTTCAGGCAGGCCTCCTGTTACTGGGAACCTGTAGGCAGCAAACACTGGTCGGAAGCCAAACTCCAGTTAGAAGCCATGGCGTTTGGGATCTAGAAGAGAATCCAAGTGCCAGAACCAAACTGTCCCATCAGGTTCACGTGAATAGCAAGGGTGTCCTGCTCCAGAGTTAAACAGAGAGCCTCTCTTGTCTGAGATTAGCATTGGGTCAGAACCTGGGGTAGGGAGTGGAGCCACTCTGGAGGCAAGCTGGGACTCAAACCAAGTCTGGCATTTATTCTGTTTTAGATCTGCTATTAGTGCAAGGACATTATTATATTAAAAAAGTATCCTTTCTGGACACTTGGCCTGAAGTTAGATTAATTGTCACTACGTAGGCGATGATACCTTGATTATGAGTTCAGAGCCCCGAACCGCTGGGTTGACCTACATTCACTCCCCTTCTGACTTAGCTTGAGTTTCTGTAACAAAACACATAGACCAGATGGCTTAAACAACAGAAACTCGTTTCTCCCAATTGGATGGGGGGAGATGGGGAGGGTGGGGGGACAAAGAGAGAGGGAGTGGGGGAGAAGGAAAAGGATGGGGAGAGAGTGAGAAGGAAGGAGAGAGGGAGGGAGGGAGGAAAAGAGAAGGAGATGGATGTGGGGGGAGAGAGGGGGAGGGTGAGAGAGATCTAGTGCAGGGGAAGAGAGAGAGAATGCAAGCAGGAAGCAAGCACCGGTGAGTGGTGCTCCCTGGTCTCTTCTTATCAGGGCCCTAATCTCATCAGGAGGATCATACCCTCCTGACCTCCTAACCTAATCACTTGCCAAAGGCCCCACCTCCAGATAGATACCATCACGTTGATGGCCCGGGCTTCCGCAGGTGAATTTTAGGGGGATACAGATATTCAGTCCATGACAACCTCCTTCCGTGCTCCCATTCCCGGATGCTTCAGAGTCTGTATGTAGGGAGAGGTGCCACCTGGAGAAGAGCTCGGCTCACACGTAGCCTCGGGAAGCAGGACAACGCTGCTGAACCACAGTTCTTGCAGCTTGTCAATAAAACCGTTTTCAGGGGAGCTCTAGCTAACTCTCAGATTGCAAAGGTGCTTCCCTTTTGCCTCCAATTTTTCTTTTTATAACTTGCTGATTTTTATTCTTTTTTACTCCAGAGGCATGAAGCTGAGGCACAGTATGTTACCGCTGATTCTTTGTGAAATCTCCACGTTGAACTTCCTGTAGTTAGAAGTGAGACGTTCTCCCTCTTCTTTCCAAAAGATTAGCTTGTTCCAATCTTTCCCCTCTCTATCTGAGCCAGGACTAGAATTAACATGTGCCTTTTAAATATTCACATTCAACACCAAGGACACACCCCTTCTCTCTCTTGAACACTGAGTTATCAATGAATTTCCAGTTTTTTTTTTTTTTAAAGATTTTATTTATTTACCTGACAGACAGAGATCACAAGTAGGCAGAGAGGCAGGCAGAGAGTGAGAGAGAGGAGGAAGCAGGCTCCCCGCGGAGCAGAGAGCCCGATGTGGGACTCGATCCTAGGACCCTGGGATCATGACCCGAGCCGAAGGCAGAGGCTTTAACCCACTGAGCCACCCAGGCACCCCGAATTTCCAGTTTTCTTTGTTGACTAAGTTTGCTTTTGTTTTTATCTGCTTTCTGAAAGAGCATCAGATTACAACCTACTAGGACTTTTTTTTTAAGTATTGAAAATATTTTAAGTATTGAAATAAGATAGATGATGAAAATAACACATTTTGCAAATTATAAGGTAATATACATTAGGATATTAATTTAAGAAGATGCAGCTAGCCCTGTGCTTTCACTTTCTGGAAGAATTTCATGGCTGTCCCTTTCTTCGGTCTGTGTCCTCTTTGGCTCCTTTGCCTTGGTTGGCTGGCTCCTCTCCCAGCCTCAGCTCCCAAAGTCCCCGATCCCATCAGTGAATGTCATGTGCCTTCCCGGGAGACCAGTGGTTCTCAACATCTGCTCCATGGACCGCAGCAGCATCTGACAACTGGTTAGAAATGCATATTTCTTGGCGCCATCCCAGACCTACTGAATTAGAAACTCCAGCAGTGAGCCCCAGGCATCTGGGTCTTAATAGATCCTCCAGGTGATGGAGGGTCTTACCAGACCCTCCAGTGATACAAGTTTGCAGTGGACTGAATGAATATTTATGTCTGCCCAGATTTCATATGTGAAAGTTCTAACCCCCAATGTAATGGTATTTGGAGGTAGAGCCTTCCCGAGGTGAATAAGATCTAGCACCCATGTAGGGGCACCTGGGTGGCACAGTGGGTTGAGCATCTGACCCTTGGTTTCTGCTCCTGTCATGAACTCAGGGTCATGAGGTTGACTGGGCGTCCAGCTCCGTGCTCTGCCTGGAGTCTGCTTGAGATTCTCTCTCCCTTTCCCTCTGCCCCTTCTGCTTCATGCTCTCTCTAAAATGGATAAATAAATCTTGAAAAAAGATATAGCACCCATATAAAAGAGACCCCAAAGAGATCTCTGGTCCCTTCTGCCATGTAAGGATGCAGTAAGAAGTTGCAGTCTGTAACCAACGGGGCTCTCACCACTCACTGAACCTGCCCGCACCTTGATCTTGGACTTCTCAGCCTCTGGAAAACAAGTTTCTGTCACTGGTTAAGCCAGCCAGTTGGCCATAGTATGGTATAGTGACCTAGTATAGTGACCTGAAGGTATAACTGCAGAATTTCTGTCCGGGGCTAGGCAAGTAGAGTCAGTGGACCTATATCCCAATTGCTGATTTTGGCATAACTAATAGCATTTCAGTTTGCTCCTCCTCAGATGCAGAATCGGACAGGGTTGGGGGAGTGAGACTTTAGAGGTCTCATCCTGGTCATTTCACTTGACCGTGGAAGAGAGCTTGAGGCCTGGACTTAAATCTCTGCAGAGAGTGCATCGTTCAGGTGGGAGCCCAGGGCTTCCTCTTCTGGGCACCTTGCTTCTGACATGGGCCACACTCCTTCTCTAAAGACTGTTTAATCAACGCTTTCTGAGGACATGATTCTGCCTAAGGTGTTCCAAGAAAATATTTCAGAAGAACCGCTCGAAGTGGCCTAGTCACCTGTGGGTTCTCCTAATATTTTAAAATTAATAATATTCTAATATTTCATGTGTGGACTCCAAAGTCTCAGAATCAAGTAGCTGTTGTCATTGATTCAGTTTAATTATTCTAGAAGAGAAACCCCAATTGCTTACACCAGCACAATTCCACAGATTTCGGTCTTTTATGGCTTTGGTTCTCCTGTCAAGAATATAAATGTATTTGTGTGCTGTGTGTGTATATACGACGTGTGTTGGGAGAGAGGGAAGAGTATGGAGCTGCTTCTTCTTCTTTTTCTTTTGAAGATTTTTAATGTATCCATTTGAGAGAGATAGAGCAGGTGATAGCAAAGCTCGGGAGAAGGCCAGATGGAGAGGGAGAAGCAGCTCCCTGTAGAGCAGGGAGCCCAATGTGGGGCTCAATCCCAGGACCCTGGGTTCATGACCAATGCTGAAGGCGGATGTTCAACCAACTGAACCACCCAGGAACCCTTCAAAGCTCCTATTTATAGGGAAACTGTGAGTTATCTCAAGAGAATGTGCTTGCTGGAGTCAGCCACAGCCTGAGCTGTTGTGGGGCACCGGGCACCACAGTGTCCCCTGACCCACCTCTGGTTTTGGAGGCCATTGCTTTTCCAGTGTCTTCACAAAGACCATTCCCCTATCGCTCTCTTTTCCACTAGTGGATAATCTCTGGGGTGGATCTTGATTTTACTTACTCCTGGTTTGTGAGTCTCCGTCACTGGAAAGAAAGGGTAGCCTTGGAAGAAGGGGAAGCAGGTTGTCCAGATAATTCGGTGTCTAGCTCCTTTGTGTATCATGGTTATCCCCTCCTCCCCTCTCCTGCAATGATCTGGTATTTCTGGATGGTTTAGAATTCCTGTATTTGTTGAGTCGTAGCCCCAGGTGCTCCAGTGTTTGCGTGGAGTGGTGGGAAGAATAAACATCAGAGGAAAACATTCCCCTGTTGACAAACTTTGATGGCTTTGGTTGTGACGAGTGCTTTGGGAGCCCAGGTAGACAGACTTGCTGGTAGGTTAAGTGAGGATTTCTTTAACGTGGTAAATTTAAAGGGGATAACGGGATGTTTAGACTTTCTAGAGATCTGTTTCTGCTGAAAGCAGATTGTGTTAAGTTCTTCCTTGGTGTTGCTATCATTCCTCTATATTTATTTTTTCTTTTGTTCTTCAACAGAAAAGCTACATGCAGCAAAAATAGGCTTAAAACAAAACCCTACCAAAACTAAAAGGGGAATGACCATTTCTATTTTAAGGTTTTTCAAAACAAATCTAGTAACACCTGAATACAATTATCCCTGGATCAGAAATTTAGGGAGGAGGATTTCAAAGAATCCAGGGGAAAAAATTAGATAGGCTCTCTGACGAGGAGTCTACTGTAAATACAGTTGATGAGGGCGCCTGGGTGGCTCAGTGGGTTAAGGCCTCTGCCTTCGGCTTAGGTCATGGTCCCAGGGTCCTGGGATCAAGCCCCACGTTGGGCTCTCTGCTCCGCGAGGAGCCTGCTTCCTCCTCTCTCTCTGCCTGCCTCGCTGCCTACTTGTGATCTCTGTCTGTCAAATAAATAAATAAAAATCTTAAAATATATATATATAGTTGATGAAGTTGGAAGAAAGTTTAAATTCAACCTATAAAAAACAGAAACAATAATGCAAAAGAATGTATCTAGAAGATAGAAGCGTTGGTGTCCATTGGAGGACAAATATAAAAGTTGCATGGACTGTTAAAAACCAGTGTAAGGAGGCACCTGGATGGCTCAGTTGGTTGAGCATCCAACTCTTAGTTTTGGCTCAAGTTGTGCTTTTGGGGTCATGGGATGGGGCCGCACATAGGACTCTGTGCTCCATGTGGAGTCTGTTTGTTCCTCTCCCTCTGCTCCTCTCTCTCTCTCAAATAAGTAAATAAAATCTTTAAAAAAAAAAGTATAAGGATTTTATTTATTATTATTTTTTAAAGATTTTATTTATTTATTTGACAGGCAGAGATCACAAGTAGGCAGAGAGGCAGGCAGAGAGAGAGAGGAGAAAGCAGGCTCCCTGCTGAGCAGGAAGCCCGATGTGGG
Organism: Mustela nigripes; assembly: GCF_022355385.1. NCBI lineage: Eukaryota > Metazoa > Chordata > Mammalia > Carnivora > Mustelidae > Mustela > Mustela nigripes. Next base: position 15,322,086 of record NC_081560.1, read on the forward strand.
TCTCGATCCCAGGACCCTGGGATCATGACCTGAGCCGAAGGCAGCGGCCTTAACCCACTGAGCCACCCAGGCGCCCCCAGTATAAGGATTTTTTTTTTTTTAAAGATTTTATTTATTTGACAGAGAGAGATCACAGAAGGAGAGAGGAAGGGAAGAGATCACAGAGAGAGAGGAAGGGAAGCAGGCCCCCTGCTGAGCAGAGAGCCCGATGTGGGGCTCGATCCCAGGACCCTGAGATCATGACCTGAGCTGAAGGCAGCGACTTAACCCACTGAGCCACCCAGGCGCCCCAAGGATTTTAAAATGAAGCATATATTACAAGAGAACTAGAAAGCAATGAGTACAGTATAGATTTTTGAAAAGGAAAATCTTGACACTAATGTCTGGAAAGCATCTCTAGCTGATTATGGAACAGAACCTTTGTGAAAAGGAAGAGAGCGGTGTTGGCCTTGCGGTAGGGTGGGGCGGCTAAGAGGTAGTCAAGAGAATGTAGATTCTAGCTTAATATCGAAGAAGAGAGGAGTCTTTGGTTATCTCTGTTCATCCTTCTTATTAGCAAATTAGAAGATGACATAGGCCGTGTGCTTCTCCAGGCTTTTGTTGGGGTAGGAGGTTCTGGAGTGGGAAGGGGAGGGTGTCTGGTGTCAAGGAGCAGATAGAGGCCTGAAGACCCAAGGGACTCAAAGCAGGAAGGGACTGCTCATCGGTCAGAATCCATATGCAGAATCACCCTGGAAGTAGGGCACACAGGCCAGTGTGAGAGCAAGGAAACACGAGAGTGATGGGGATGGCGAGCATGGAAGGAGTGCGGATTAATTTATTGATGAAATATTTATGGAGCACTTTCTTGGTGCCAGCTACTATATTTTGGGTGCTGGGGATACAGCAGGGAATCAAGCAGACAAGGGTCCAGCCTTCTTGGAGTGTCGTGTGCTGCTGAGGGAGGGAGAAAGCAAACACATCTGTAATTTCTCAGGAGGTGATAGTGTTATGGGGAACAGAACAGGTGGGGTGGCTCATTGACCTGGGGTTGTCAGGGAAGGCCTCTCTGATATTGTGGCATTTGAGCCTACAGGCAGCCCTCAACCCAGGGAAGGTGGGGAAGGTGGTTCTGGAAGGAGTCTGCTGGGCCTGGGGGAGGCCTGCGGAGGCCCCGTGAGCCAGGAGATGAGGGGAAATGATGCTGGAGAAGATGGGGGGTGAAGGCCCACAGAGGGAGCCTGGGAGCCAGTGGTTCATCCAGGTGAGTGCCGAGACCTGAGAATTAAAAACTCAGAGTCCATGCTGACAGGCTTCAAGAAAGTTCCAAGGTCCAGACCACAGCCATCCAGCAAACGTGGTGAAGGAGGCGGCTTTTAGTTGAGCACGTGACCGCTTAGCTGCTCGGCGGTGGTCCGTGTGGTCCGTGTGGTCTTGATCTTCAGAAATGCTGTAGGCAGTGACCCTGCATTGAGACGGGTTTAAACTTTAAAAACCTCCAACGTCCCTTTTCATGTGAACATTTTGGTTCTTCCCCCTTGGGGAGCAAGAGTCTCCTGACTCCGGCCTGGATTTTCAGTGGAATGGCACATGGGGAAGGAAGGGGGTCATGGGGAGGAGCAGGGAGGGCTGGATACGTGGAGAAGCCGTCTGAGTCCGGAGGAAAGCACCCAGAGAAGTGAGGGGGTCTGGCCTCGGGGGATGGGAGGCTGGCACCGGGGAGTCTGAGGAGGGTGTCCTCCTAAGATGAAGCAACAGAGACCTGGCAGATGTGTTGGCCGGGAGCAGCTGGGGGAAACAGTGAAGGATGAGCCTGAGAACTTCTAGGGACAGAGTGTAGGGACTGCAGTCACGGTGGGACTCATGAGGTATGTCCCTGGGCAAGATAAGGAAAGTCATCAGGGCTCCAGGGACCAGCTCACCAGAGAGCAAGACCCCTGCTGTAGAAATGGAGTGGAGGGGTGGCGTGACAGAGGAGTGACTCTGGAACACCACAGCCAGAGGTGAGGCCTAGCAGCAGCCGTAGAACCATCTGAATGTTCCGTTACAGCCAAGGGGGGAAGAAGGGACCTCCTCCAGAGAAGGCGAAGTAGGAAAGGCCTGAGAGGACCCCCCCACCACCACCACCACCAGCTCTGGGGCCCTTGGGTGGAGGAAGTGACAGCTGACCCAACCAGAGAGTATCAGACTCTGCTTCGCTTTGGCAAAAAATGGTGGTGTTCTTTCCCCAGTTTTGATTCAGGTGACTTAACACACTTTCCCTCAAACCGTTGCCTGTTTATATGCTGGCCAGATCTCAGGCCATCAGAGGAATTAATTTAAATCGAAACAATTGAGAGCAGTTGAAATTTTTAAATTCTCGTCTCTCTCTTCTGGTTTATAAATAATTTGGAAGAAGGAAATGAATTTCAGGGAGAGCATAAAGATTTAATTTGAAAATACAAGTTTCTTACAAAAACAGTCGGCGTACTTTGTAAGGCTACATTTCTCTTTTAAATACAAGTCAGACAATAGTTTACTATTAAATTTAAAATAATTGATAAATAAGATTATATTTATTTGTTTGTGTAAATAAAACCCATGTTTGACTTCAGTAGTGGTAGTGTTATGGGAGACTTTTCACAAATATGGGCAATTAGCCAGTTGCATTTCTGTGAATTTCAGAAAGTTCCGCTCTGTCTGCTTTGGGTTCAGAGACCACTGCTTCAGCGATGTCTTTTCTTAGATAATTGGATAACAAGCATTTAATCCTAACCATCTTATATTTTTGCTGCTTTCTCTCTTTCCCTCAGTCTCGGAAAGGGTTTGGCCAAAGTCAATAAAGTTCCAACTTTTGGGGCAGAGTTGCAGTTGGCACAGCTGCATCTTTTTCTCTCTCCACCCTGTGTATGTACGTGTGTGTGTATTTATTTATTTTTGCATTTATTTATAGTCACTGTATTTTGAGCCTGTGCTCTCATGAGAAGTCTATGTTATGAGCCCAGCACTTACTATTCCGTCAAGGCTGTGTTGCATCATGGAAAATGTGTGAGCTGCGAAATCACACAGATGCTGGTTTAAATTCTGTCTCCAGCACATTCAGACCACGTGACTGTGTCAAGTTACTTAACCTCTCCGAGCCTCGGTTTACTGCTCTATAAAATGGGTCTAATTGTACTCAACTCATGGGGTGGTTGTGAAAATTCAAAGCATAGTGTGTATAAAGCACCCAGTAAAGGATTTCTGTCAGTGGAAGTTACTGCTGTTCTGTGGTTTTGCTAGAGGACTATAGTGGGGATACAAAGTAATGGGAATTATAAAAATTGGGACCCTGCGATGTGGATAAGTAGACTTCTGTGACAGGCAAGGGAGTGGAAGTGAAAGTTACTGGGGTGAGGATTTTATCATTCTATTTTCTATTGCACTAGTAAGCACAGTAATAAAATTACTTTAAATTTTCTAAATATTATGTCCACTTCCCTCCCTTAGTGTAAAGGATGAAATTTACCAAATGATAATTTCATTCGGTCTTTAGGATTTGATTTTTCATCATAATTTCACTTGCCCTACTTTGTAGAGTATTTGGGAAATTATTGGTCTGGTTTTCTGTCTCCAAGGAATTGAATGCCATTTGGACATATGATTATCTCTTCTCTTTCAGAAAGTTTTGGGGAATGGTGTATGACTTTTTGCTGCATGACAAATTAGTGACTCAAAGCGTACAACCATTTATTTAGCCCACAATTCTGTGAACCAACCATTTGGACTTGGCTCACATGGGTCGTTCTTGTGCTGATGTCAGCTGAGCTCACTCATATGAGTCTGTGGTGAGGTGCTGCTCAACTTGTAGCTCCTGAGGATGGCTGGTGATCAGACGGAGTAGAACAGGAAGGGAATGGTGGGGGTACAGGACCTGGGGTCTTTCATCCTCCCGTAGGCTAGCTCAGGCTTATTCACGTGGCAGCTCACTTCCGTGGGGGAGATTGGGAGTGTTGAAGACTCTTAGGTCACGTTCTGCCCAGCTTCAGAACTTGGACAAAGTCACTTCCTCCATAATCTGTTAGCCAAAACAACTCAAAAAGCTATTCTAGAAACAACAAGGAGAGAAATAGAGACCACTTCTTAATGTCAGGGATTGCACACTATGGAGACCATTTTTGCATCTCTCCCCAGGTAAGGACTCTGATCTTCACTAGGAAGTCAATTGTAGTCCTTGGAGTCAAGGTTCTTTCTCTTAGGCTTCAATTTTCATCTTTTTTGTTTTTTTTTTTTTTCATGATTTGACCTTTTCTTTTCTTTTTTAAGGTTTTGTTTATTTTTTTTGGCAGAGAGAAAGAGAGAGAGCATGCACAAGCCAGGGGAGAAGCAGAAGGAGAAGCAGCTCCTAGAGCAGGGAGCCCAATGTGAGGCTCGATCCAGGAACCTTGTGGTCATGTCCTGAACCAAAGGCAGATGCTTAACTGACTGAGCCACCTAGGTGCCCCATGAATTGATATTTGCAAGACTGAAAAGAGATACTTGAGTTATTATTTCCCTTATATTTCCATCAGAGCTCAAGTTTGTATGGTGTGGGCACTGGAGATTTGACCTTGACCCTCTAGGACTTTCCTTGGGTTTCGTCTGTGACCAGATCCACTCACCCAAATCTAGGCATTGGGCTGGCAGAGTAGGGACAGTCAGTTGGATGACCTGGTTGGAGGAGCTCAAGGGGTCCTGACTTATGAGCAACTTACTCATTGTCCCTTGATGTGGAAGGTATGACATTCGGAAAAAGAGACTCCCCACTTAATTAACTGGATGTCTTCGAACATTTAGACATTGCATTGCCACAAATGCTAGGCAGATAAGGTGGTTCCTTAAATAAAGACGTTTTGAACTCTTTTTAATCCATCTGATGATCTCAAGTGACTGGGTTTAAGTAGCTAAGGATTTCTTTTCTGATTATTTTGAGGGAATAGAAATCCCAGTCATCTTCCACAGACACCAGAGATCTTAGTGGTTTGTCTCCAAGTCCCAAACTTAATGGGATCCCTTTTTTAAATATGAATGCTCTTCTAACTTGTGTTAGTTCATAAAGTCTGTTAGCCATAGCCTTGGCCCAGATGCCTTGGGTAACAGGAACTTCTGGAATTGTCTTCTGGCCTATGAGTATTAAACTGAACCATATTCCCGCTGACCCCAGGGAACTGCATGGTCAGGGAAGAAAAGAAAGATCTGATAGCTGTCTGCTTCTCAGCGACCACAGAAGTTAACCGTAGTGATGGCCTGGATTTAGGAGAAAATTGGCAAGTTATTGGTTTGGTTTTTAGCTCCTTAAGACGGCAGTGGGTCAGGCCTGCTACAGAGCGTGCCAAACATGATGCTTTCCCTTTCTGGAAGGAAATGCTGTATTATGATCATTATTCCTCCCTATGTTACAGCAAAAATTAGTAAGAGCTCATCTGAAATGTGTTGACTTATGGATCCGTTATTACTTTGGTAGAGGAAAGAGGTAAAGGTCATTGCATTTATCATTCTTTTTATACCCAGTCTATCTTTCTCCAGGCATGTTCTTCTTTTTCTTTTTCTTTTTTTTTTTTTTTTAAAGATTTTATTTATTTACCCGAGAGAGAGAGAGAGAGCACCCAGAGGGAGAGAGCGAAGGAAATAGATAAAAAAATGCACAAAGTAAGTGATAAATGCAGTAGGAGGAGGTTATGTTCAGGCTCTGGTGCCCTTGGGGGGCGTAGCAACCTGACTCCCAGGGGGATGTGGGAAGAGGCCGGATTATGAGGTGGGGAGGAGGGGGAACTCCAGATGCCAGGCCCTGGGTCCAAAGGCCAGGAGGAGTGATGAGCGCTGCATGTTGGGGGAAATCCATGTCGTTAAGTCTGGCTGGACCAGAGCAGGGGCCCAGCGAGGGCACAGGCAGGAAGAAAAGAAGACAAACATTCTGAGAATTTGAATGTACACCAGTGGAAAACTAGATTAAATTCACACACACTGCTTTTAGAAAGGCCTCCGTTTTATAAAAGGAAACCTGTTCTCCTCTAAAAGCAGCTCTTCAACAACCGGGTTCATTGAATTTTGCTACTTTCCTGCCAGTGACAGATCCCTTTTCCTAGAAAAAAAGATGACTAGGTTCCGCCAGCCCCCCGGGGAAGTGTTCGTTCACCTTTTGAATGGTTCGACTTCTCAAGCGAGGCAGTGTGCTCTCCGTACTGACATAACATTTAGAACCTGGATTGTGAGATACAGATTAAAATAATCGTTGCTGTGATTCTGTGCTGTTTCCGTATGGCATTTCTGGGCCTTGGATCCCCTAGAGCTACTCGGCGTGGCACGCAGATAGATCGTCAAGGCCCCAGAGATGGAAACTACAGAGGGAAGTGACATTCTGAGAACAGGAAGGAGCTCCCTTTTGATCTGATTGTTTATAATTGAAAATGTTCAGTTATATTGAAATTGGATGCTTCTGGTTACATCTCTGCGCTTCCTACCATGGCTGCTTTTTTATTTCATTTCCACTTATTTCCAAGCAGGGAACAACTGGTTCACCATGGCCATCTACCATTCACGTCCAAATGTAGGGTAAAGAGGAGGAGGACCGCTGTCTCTGTCAGTGGGCTGTTAGAGGAATGCTGCCCTTTAGAGTTTATTTGGTGTAAGAAGAACCCAGGCGTGGGGATCAGGGTGGGGAAGCTCCAGCATCCCAGACGCTGGCTCACTGCCGTTTTACAGCAGGGACCTGCAGAGCAGGGTTTCCTGAGTCTGGATTCCTCGTGACTCAGGGTGTTGAATGACTAAGTATGCCTGTGTTTAGGCAATGTCTGCACTTTTCTTTCTACTCCTTTGTAGGTTGAGCAATGGTCACGGTTTGCCTGGGACTGAGGAGTTTCCCCAGATGCAGGACTTGGAATGCTAAAACCAGGGACGTTTGGGCAAGCTGGGGCAGCTGGTCAACCTCCCTCTGGCCCCCTGCCTGACTCTCTCGGCTGCCTCCGCTCACTGCCACACAGAAAGCAGTGAGCGTCCCAAGCACCTTTGTGCAGCATTCCAGGGGATAGAGCTGGGGAGCTGGGCAAAACAGAACAGGTGTGTTTTGAAACAGAGGTGCTGCTGAAGTAGTTCGGACTGCAGTTTCATTGCTTGTCTTTATAGAGGGTGACACCACCCACGGTGTCCTGATTGTTTCCTTGCATTGCTTTTCCTTTTGCTGAACATTTATGGAAATTGCAGGTGGGGGCCACGGCAGGCCCCGTGGGTGGGCCCAAGATGAGCTCTCCCACCCAGCTCTACTCCTGTTTCTCCTGGGTGCTTTCAGCTGTCCCCACCGGGAGACCAGTTGTCATTGTAATCTGTGGATTGTGTTCCTGGGATTAGTTCGCTAGTCTTCCCCCTACCCCTGAGGAAAATAATATACAATTGGAGCAAATTAAGTAATCCTCTACTCTTGTCCCCAGAAGCTGTTCAATGCTACAGGTCATTTCCTAATTTTAGTTGTCATTTTAGCTATCCCTCATACATCAGGACAATACATGCAACCTGTATCTCAAATCAAAGGGCAGAATTCCCAGTATGCTCGTGGAACTGCAGAATCCCAGACAGAAGCCCATGCCAGGGGCCTCTTAAGATTTTGATCTTTCCATTAAGAGTGACTGGATTTTTTGCTCCTTATGATTCATCAAGAAAGTTCCATCTACCCTTCCATATTTGCTGCTCACAAACCCCTGCTTTTTTTTCTTGCTGGCGAAGTGACAGGACTGTGTGATGTGACTGGGCTGTGTGAAAACCCAGGATCATAGCGTTGGGCAGTTGCCTAGAAACCATCATGGAAACAGGATTAGGTAAAGCATTTTTTTCTATACCACAGCTGCTTTCTGATTTAAGATGTGACGTTACAAACAGCTCAATGTATATCCCCCTCATGGCCTTAAAACACAGGTAAGTGAAAAAAGGATTTCCCAACAGAGATAAAATGATTTGTCCATTGTCACATTTCCAGGTGCTCACCACCAGCCCACATCTCCCCCTCCTCCACAACCTCACTCGTACCTCCCTTTCGGGGGGGGGGGGGGTCATGTGTTGGGGATTGTTGGCTCTGGTAGGAGAACATTAACATAAACCAACAGCAGCTCTCACACGTGATTATTCTTCCAACAGCCCCTCAAGCTCAGCCAGCCTGGAGTGTGTGCAGAGAAGTTAGAGGCTTTTGCTGTGATTTAGTCATGAAGAAGGAATGTGTGATGTAGAGTAGCAAATAATCAGCCAAGCGATAAGCAGGTCTTCAACGAAACACCACCAATGGCCAATCCCACTTGGAATAAATTGCATTGAGTTCGAACGAAATCTTTAACTCTGAACCCTGCTGTCTCCCAGGAAATGAGTCGGGATGGAGTCAAGGGACACAGAGGAGTGTACGTGGAAAGGACTTACGAGATGACTGGCATATTCCTAGACTCCTGGAATAAGATAATGGGTAGATAACTGGTTTGAACACTGGTTTGGGGTCAAAGGAGAAAAAGGAATCAGGAAAACCCGAGAGTCAGTAAGTCAGCAAATATTTATTGAGCTCCTCCTATCTGGCCCTTCCAGGTTGAGGGGTGGGGGTGAGGTGGCTACGGACAATGAGCCTAACAGGCTCTATATTCTAGGGAGGGGGCAGAGGTCAGGCAATACAAGCTGGACCAGATGAATAAATAAGATAATTTAAGATAATGGCAAATGCCATGAAGGTGATGAAACAGGGTCCGTGACTGCCATCAGGGAGGCACAGGCACTCCCTTTCTGGGCTGATATTTGAGGTGAGGGACTGAGAATCTGAGGCTTTGGAGCAGGGTCCTATCAGCCCTGAGGAAGCAGGGCAGGAGGCTGAGTATAGGGTAGAGTAAGAAATCAGAACTCGAAGAGAAACTTCGATGTTGCTGGACCCCAAGTCCCATCCGTGTTAGGAAGATCTTTTTCAAGTTTCTCAGAAAAGTGAATCAAACAGTCCCTCAGATGGTTTTAATTACGTTTGGAAGTGTTGCCTCATATTGGATTAGTCACAGAATTGACAAGAAGGACTTTCGTATTTTTCTCACTGACATTAATGGGGGCAATTATTTTGCACTTAGAATTTTATTTTTAAGCCATGAAAATAACATGAGTGAAGTCGGAGAAATAAAAACAAATCTTCTCTAATTCTGCTAACTTAGAGGCACTATTACCTACTTTGTATATTCCCTCTCAGTCTTTTTTTTTGTAATATATGATTTTAGATCGTTAATATGTGACTCTTTAAATGCATAGCAGGCGGTTTCCCCCACCTCCTCAAATTTATATTCTGTGCTCACAAATTCTAATGACTAAATATAGTCTGTTCTTGTGTTGGGGGAAGTTACGCTCTATAAAGCTGCTGTGAACACTGAGTCAATGAGTACTAAATCATTGCTCGTAGGGGAAATGTAGGGTTAGGTTTCTATGAGCCTCTGGTCCCAATATTTTCATTAAGCGATAATGCATACCTTGTTTTAGGTGTGTTTCTGTATAAAGACACCTTATTTAATATATTTTAAAAATTCATTAGCATTGAACTCAAGCCAACAGCACTGTAACTCATGCCTGAACGAAGCTTACCTAACACATAGTTTTTCCATAGGGCACATCATGGCGTTCTTGTGCTTAGAAACACAAGCCAACATATCAGCCCTGCCTTTGGGGGACATTTTCAATAGCAAAATCACCAAGAAAGAAAACAAAAATGTGAAAAATGTGGCATTAAATAGTCCATGGGAAGGATGTTTGCTTCTAGAATGAGAGCTGGAACAAAAAGAGCTTCAAGCTCAGCTGAGAATGTGCACTTGGGTAAACCCAGATTGTTGCCGCTCTGCGCATATACGCAAATGACTATGAAAGTGCCACAAGTATTGATTTGGGGGTTACAAATAAATGTGGGCCAGTAGGCGGATCTGCAAATAGGAAATCTGCCTTTAATGAGGATTGGCTGTGTATGCTATTGTACCGACTGGCTTTGCCATGATTAACTGAACCGTAAATGACTCACTGTGGAAAGGCACCAACACACGTCCCTGGTGTTGGTGGAGTCTTCATAATCCTTCCCCGCTGCCCACCCTAAACAAATTTAATCCTGAAAAAAGCCCTGCTGGGGAGTAGCTCAGATGCATACAGTAGGACATAGCCCTCTGAGTCTTAGTGGGGGATAAGGGAAATAATGTCACCTTCCATTTATCAGGGCTTTCCCATTTGCGAAGTTCTTTGATGTGGTCTATGTCATTTGATCGTGACAATGCCCCACTGAGGGAGATGGAACTGTCCCCTTCATTTACCCAGAAAAAAAAACCAAACGTGGGTTGATGGTCAGCATACCTGGCCTTACCTGTCTTTCTGAAATGACTATCAGGTATTTTGCCTTCAGCAGAAGCCCAGAGAGTGAGTCTGGTTCCTTTCAGTGAACGCTGCCTGCTTTGTGAGACTCGATACCCTCGCTGGAAAACACAGTGGCAGCCACATGGCCCACAAATGCAAGACACCATCCACCCACATGTTTACGATGGAGGGTCAAGGGGCATGTTGGAAAGAATGTAGTTTTTACAGTCAGAGAAACGGATTTTGATTTCCTGACTCTGCCCCTTCCTCAGCTGTGCAACTTTGGGCAAGTTACGGACCCCCTCTGAGCTCGCATGTTTTCACTGGTGAAATGGGGATAATGATATCACGTAATCCACACGTTCGCTGTGAAGATTTAACAAAGTAATATATGTAGCCACTCTCCTCATTATGCCTCTGATGATGAGAATTATGTTGACAAGGAGATAGATCCTTAGAGAAAATCCATAAGTAATCTTGACAGTGACCTTTGCTTCTTGGCAACTCTGCCTGGAGATCACCACCCTCAACCAGCACCATTATCAAATAAGAGTATACGTTGGCTTCTACATCAATAAGTGCCTAAGCCCATGTCACTATTTAATTTTTTGTAACACATCTCTCCCCTAGGATAAGAAATACAAATGTTTCAAAATAACCCTTAAGGAAGTCTTCCTTAGATTTTTTTCCCCCATCTTGTCTGGGATGTTGATAAGCTTTATGTGTCATGTTGGCTGTTGAATGAAGTGATAGAAGAGGCCTGCCAATATCCAGACCCAGGTAAAGCAAGTCGTGTGAGGAAAGGTTAGTGCACAGGCACCTGTTTTGTTTATAGGAAAAGTGAAATATAAAGAGGTGACTTGACAGCAATATCCCCAAACTAGAGAAGGTGTTCCCAAGCTCTCAATCTTTGAGTCCACTTCACTGGGATTGGCCAGGGTGGGGGGGGGGGGGCGTCTAAAAAGAGTCCCTTTATTTTGATAATTTTACCATTACATGAGAATATGTAGGTCCTTCATAAAGTGTTTTGAGGTCTAGTTTACACCTGTACAGTGTAGGTGGAATGTTTTTGGCATTATTTTTTTAAATTTCTGTGTGACATTAGCACAAGATGGAACTCAACTACTGGAGTACTCTCATAAGGTCACCATGATGGTCACAGTGGTAGGGGTGATGGGGTCAGCAATCTGGAGGTTAAAATGGCTGTCTAAGTGGCTATTTTTTTCCTGAACTTTGATAGTAGGTATCTCCTTGAGGGAAAACATTTGTTTTTGCTGGCTTGGCCTTTGAGATTACCCTGGGACCAGTGATCTTTGGATACTGATGTGAGCTATTGACTCATTTCCCAACTAGATAGAGGGTATCTTCTGTATAACTTGTTCAAATTTTTTTCTCATTCTTGTGTGAATGTCCCATTATATTTCTGATGATTCATACACAGCGATGCTCAAGCCTGGGACAGAGTTAACAAAGCTGACATGGGCAGTTGCCAGGGATCATGCTGATTTTCATTGTCATCACCAGAATGCACGTGAATGGCCACTTCCTCATCATGTTTGTAGGTCGCAGAACAAAGACAACAAAATGCATTTGATATACCTTCTGGGAACTGCAGTCCAAGACAGACACGTGGCTGGTAGATGGTCAGCTTGCTTTCATGAAGTTATTTTTCAGTAATACACTAATATTCATGCCTCTGGATTCCATAGGGGACTTCAAACTAAGGAATTCTTGTGTTGAGCCCAGCACACATTAGAATAGTCAAGAGAACCCTCTTAGAGGTATTTACCTCTACTGATTCATGTTGCCCTAAGGCGAGTCAGTATTCTGTTTCCTTCTTTTACTAACAATGGGCACCTATGAGTAGACAGTTGAATAGTGAGAAGCCTACTATGGAACTTAGACACTGAAATCCTATTACATTGGTTTTCGCCCAACTCTATAGTGCCTATTTTTAGGAGATAGAGAAGCTGAGGGTAAGTTTTGGTCGCCATTATGCTGCTTTTCTGACTACTAGCAAGGCAAAGCTTAGGCACTAACTGAGAAAAATAATTTGACTGTGGATTGAGTTTTGGCATAATGTGGTACCAGCTTCAACTGTGGACTACTAAACATGTTTTAGGCAGTCCTAGTAGGCCTCGAGCTGTATGACAGTATTTCCGTATCTCCAGAATTCAGCACAGTTGCCTGAGACAGTGAATTCTGAACATATTTTAGCTGAGTCAAAGCTGAAGAGGTCAGAGAAAAGGGTAAGACATAGGAGCAAAGAGACGCAAAGATAGCAAGTGACGCTCAAGTGTTATCTTGTGAGGTCCCCGGTGTGAGGCCTGGGAGAGGAATTGTTGAAGTCAGATGGGTGGTACCTGGTTATCCATGGAGCCAGAAACCAGAGCAGGAGGGCCTGGGAGGGAAGCTGCAGAGTGGAATGGCCCCAGAGCTAGTTAAGGTGCCAACTCAAATGCAAGTCAGGCCAGAGGGAAGCTGGCATAGTTGTAAACCTCCTGCAAAGATAGGGCCGGGGAGGGAAGCGGATGTGGAGATGAATATTCCAGAAGCTACACCAGCCAACCCAGGCTGTGACTAGCCTTTAGTTAACATAGTACAAGAAATAGGTCCTAAGTAAATGTTTCTGTTTTTTTTGTTTTTTGTTTTTTTTTTTTTAATTTCAAAAAATCTTTCTCCTTCCATCTCTTGGTTTTCTTGTAAAAGTTTCTGTAAAAGAAAAAAGTCAACTTTGCCTTGGCCAGGAAAAAGAGACTTATCCAAACCTAGATCTGTGGTCTGGGAGGCCAGGTATGAAGTCATAGCCGCCATCTTGGCCTGACTTCCCAGAAGGAGCGAACAAGGGAGGTGAAGCAAAGCATCAGGTTCAAGAAACAGGGGTGGAACACGTTGGACAAGTCAGGGGTAGGGCCACCCTCTTCAGTTTGAGGCTGACTACAAGGTTAACAGAGTCTCCAGTCCCCACATTTATCCTCAGGGTTGACGTTTCCTCCACAAAAACATCTTCAGAGATGTGGACAAGAAGATTGTGGGTGAGGGAGTGGACAGACACATAGCCAGTGAGTGGGTGTAGTAGTTTTCTATTGCTACATAACAAATTACCACACACTTATTTACTTAGAACAACACCATGTATCCTTCATGGTTTCCCTCCGTCAGGAGTCTGGGTGCAATTTCGCTGGCTCCCCTGCTGACAGAATTCAGTTTTTTACATGTGTAGGACTCTTGGTGGCCTGCTTCTTCCAGGCCGGTAGGAAAATCTCTTTGGGATTTCTAGAACTTCTCTGAAAAAGCTTGCCTGATGAGGTCAGACCCACTCAGGAGAACCTCTGCTTTGATGACCTCAAAGTCAGCTGAATTGGGATCTTAATTATATCTGCAAAATTGCCTTCCCTGAAGTGCCGTCATAGTCTCATGTCATACAGGCCACACTCAGGGGAAGGGGATCTTAAGAGGATGTGTACCAGGGAGCAGGAATCTTGGGGTCATCTTAGAATTCAGCCTCCCATGGTGGCTGAGAGATAGCGAGTGGCCAGTGCTGGTCTGTTCTCCCCGTGTAGCAGACTGTAATTTTGGAAGGGGATGTGGAGCAAGAGCAAGGACGAAAGATATTATTTTTCGGGATTTATGACTGGTGGCCCTAATTCATGAAGAACAGAAATCACTACTAAATACAATCTAAGGATAAAAGCTCCCATAGTTGGGAGATGTTCTGGGTCCACCCTGGTCAGGGGATGGTGAATAAAAGGGAGCTCATTTTCAGCGTTTGGGATTCTGTGGCATACAGAGCTCTCCATTGAAACTGGTTTTGCAAACAAACTCTTCCTGTTCACTTGTAGTAGGTAGCCATACTCGTTGGCAAAAGGCCCAGTGGTGGGGCCTGATTGTCATCAAAATGGAGGACAAAATTGAAGAGATTTCTGTGTGTTTAACATTTAAAGTGCCAGAGCGGGGGGTGGGGGGAGACCCAGTTGGGATATTATGTCCTTACACAGTGATCCGGTAAGCCTGGGTCTACCAGTGGGTTGTTGTTATTATTATTATTATTATTATTATTATTTTATTTTATTTTATTTTATCCGGAATGAAATAGAGAAAATCTGCCTTCTGGGCAGACCATGCTTGTCCTTAGTCAGCTCTCTTCACTGTTCTTTGTTCCCTGAGGACTATTTAATCCAGGTCTCGCTTAATTTGATTAAATGGAGTCTGTTTTTAAAAACAAATGCTTACCCCCCCCCCATTATAAACTCACAGATTTTCAGTGTAGAAAATATAACTAGGAACAAACAACCCACATCTGTTGTGTCATATTACCAGTTACACATCTGTTACTAAGCAGAAACTTGTCAACATTTTGTCAGATATCTCCCTAGATGTTAAAGCATTTGTAGATAATTCTCTACAACTGAAAAGTAAAGGGAATTAAGTTGTAATATGTTTGCTCTTTGAGATATATACACATACGTATTTTTTAATGTTTTAATGGATTCACAAACAGCTTTCTGCAATAGCGTTTTGAGTACCTACTTACTTAGATCGCTTACTTACCTTCATTTCTGGAAACAAACTCACATTTCAGATAGATGATAAATACCAAGTCAGGGTTATCTGCCTTTGATCAGTACATCCTTCTTGGAGGTTGTGATCGTGTTGTTTTCACCCAGTGCTGTGTGTGTTACAGGCTTCCCTGTCGTTGCTGGAGGGCTGGCTGCTGGCAAAGGCAAAACTTGGGCTTGATGTTTACTTTTCCCCTAGTCCATCCCCAAGGTTACTCATAAAGTTTTTAAATACATCTTCTGTGAGCAAGAAGCCCTAATAAACAAACCACTTTGTTGAGACGGGAGTATTAGCACTGGCACAATTTACTAATTTTACTGCACCGTCGCAGACATCACGAGCCAGCGAGGTGCCCGGCGGCACCTCCGTTCCACACCCAGACTCTGTGTGCAGCTTTGTGAGCGGCTGTTTTCTTTTCCCTTGCCCTTCTCCGGGGGCTGCTGGTGG
This sequence comes from Mustela nigripes, assembly GCF_022355385.1. Taxonomy (NCBI): domain Eukaryota; kingdom Metazoa; phylum Chordata; class Mammalia; order Carnivora; family Mustelidae; genus Mustela; species Mustela nigripes. Next base: position 15,337,398 of record NC_081560.1, read on the forward strand.
CACAAATCTGTTTAAACAAAGGGAAGCCAAGGATCCGACTTTAGAAGAGAGATTTCGCCTACTAGAAAACTGAGCTTTGCCAATGTTGAGAGTGCCAATGTTGAGAGTATGAGGATTCTTGAGGAGAGAGACCCTCAGATGTCGGTAGGTGGTTGAGTGGTAGAGGGAAAAGAATTCAGTGACCCAGACAGCCATCAAGAGAACTTTCTGACCCCATGCCGCGTTTCCTGTGAATAATGAAAACAGACGCACGGAAGACCCCGGAGGAACATAGCCATCCTTTGTGATCTGCCTGAGTCTGCGTATCACAAGTTCTCTTCTTCGGGTTTTCGAAATCCGTGGTGGATTTTGGATTGTCATCAGGAGGGGGAGTGAGAAGCTTTTGTGTTCAGGGGCCCTGGGATATGCAGGACACTTCCAATCAATGGAGAATCTTTTTTTTTTTTAACCTAAAATAACCACAGGGTCTGGTTGAGAACTTCCAACCGCTTCACAGTGTTTGGTTTCTTCAAAGGAATGGAGCAGAAAACACGATAGGACAGCCGTGAATTCTTCTGGGGCTTCCTAGGAATTGTCTAGTCCTTTCTCTGTCCCCCGTTTCTCGGGGTGGTTCTGCACTGCTGAGGCTGGAAGGAGGTAGTGGGGGCCCACGGAAAAGCAGTCCAGCCCTCTTTAGCTTCGATTAGTTCTGTCTGTCTATACTTGGCCTGCCAAAGTTGAGTCATTTTTTCTGATAAAATCCTGTCTGGTTGTTTGTCTCCTAGGCCAGCTGTTCAAAGGCAGGAATTAGCCAAGGACCATCCAGCTGTTAGCGCAGTCATCCTCAAGGGTACGAATTCTTTGCCAAAAGAGCCTCAGAAAAGGCTGGAGAGAAGGAGTTGCAGGGAACACTGACTCAGGCTTAAGATTTGTTTTCAGGCTGTTTTATTCCCCTCGGTGAGGGGAAGTGGAGGCCGCCTACCTCATAACCGATCTCAGAATGTCCAGAGCTGCAGGAGGCCTTGGAGACCAGCTGGTTTTATTCTTTTATTTTGTATTCTAAGAAAAGAGGCCCAGAGAGGTTAAATGACTTTGCCTGAAGTTACAGAGCCAGGTTGTGACAGAGCTAGGTCTAAACCCAGACCTTTTAATTCCAAATTGAGCTTCCCTTTTACCACCGCAGCAGTTGCCCTTTTGACTTCTTATTTTATTTATTAAGGAATCTTTGCTGGCTTTCTTTCCAAAACATTCCCTGCCCCCACGAAAGCATTGTACCCTTATTACATTCAGACCTTCTGTCATCTCTGAGCCTGTCTGGCTTCAGACATAAGGGAAAAGCACCTTTTATGACCAGAGAGCAAATGCTCCCTGTTTGTGACTCAGTAAGCAAGCATCCACCCCTGTTAAATAATGAAAAAAACTGTAGAAGCATTGCCCTACGTTGTCTTTGGGGAGGAAAATGAAGCTGTTCAGGCTTTCACATGTGTTTGCATGTTGTTTCCCAGAGGGACAGCAAAATATCTTCAGTTTGCTTATTCTGATAAATGGAGATCGTTACATTCCATTCATGGTCTTTCTTAGAGAATTCAGGCTCCCTTTTTTTCACCATCATTATTAGACAGTCTCCAAGCCTTCCGAGGTCAAATGAAGAGGAGAGGCAGGATGGTAGCTATTCGATGGAGCATCAGCCTGGTGGCCAAAGCCCATACCTTTTGGAGCACCTGGAGTCCATTTCCAGAGCAAGACTTGAGAACCTAAAAATATCCATCTTGGGGAAGCTTTGGCTCACTGCTGTTGACAGTCAGGGCGAGATGTCTTTGAACACGTCCAGGACATTTTTTCACAACCAACTTGTCCTATTTTTCTCGCTTTCTGCTGGTTCTGTCATGGCTTCTCAGTAGCCTCCTGGGTGATCTCTTTCTTCTCTCGTTGGTTTACTTTGAGTTTTCTGGGCCTTTCTTGTCCGTGCCCCACCAAGTGAACACTTGATAATCCAGCTTGTCTGTGACCAGTTCCCTCTTAGAAAGTTGAGTGAGGAGTTTCCATGAAAATTTGGGGCATGAAATGAAAGAGCACTGAAGAAACATGGATGTCATCGTGATTCTCCATAATCGTGGTCTGTAGAGGACTATCTAGGTTTAAGACTGGAGATGTGGGCCTGGTTTTCAAAAAGGGAAGAAGATTTATCAATTAGGAATTGATGTAGTGACACGGAGCCCCTTAGTAAGTGAAAGAACAAACTAGAATCTAATATGAGATCACCAGGAACAAATGAGCCTTGCAATCTGTGTAAATAGACTGATAGATCAAAGAAATGCTTAATAATTTGTCCCAATTTCAAAGTTTGAAATATAAAGCTTATAGTCATGATAACAATGAAACCGCATTTATTGAGTTCTCATTAGAGAGAGAAACTGTTCTAAGTGAATAAACATCAAGCCTGATATCTCTTAACTTTAGCTTCTTCATTTAAAATAATGGAGTTTAGAGCCCCTGGGTGGCTCCTTTGGCTAAGGCTCTGACTCTTGATTTGGGGTCAGGTCTTGACCTCTGGGTCGTGGGATCAAACCCTGCATGGGACTCCATGCTCATTTCAGAGTCTGCTTCTCCCTCTCCCTCTGCACCTCCCCTGCTCATTGCTCTCTCTCTCTCTCAAAATAAATAAATAGATCTTTTAAAAAAAAATAATGGAGCTCCTCTTTCTAATGTCTCTCCAATCTCACCAGTTATCAGAGAGCTAACTAATCGGTGGTTCTTTACTCCTCATAGTCCCAACATTTCTGTCCTGACCAAGGTGTTGGACTCTTGGATTCTAATAGCATTTGGAGATAGAAGGGGATTCATTACCTCAGCTGGTTGGGTTTCATAAGAGGAAGGAACATGCAGGTGCAGATGTCCAACAGGTACCACGTTCCCCATATTTACAGTTGTTAACTGGCCAGTCAAGGAGGTAAGAAATAACTATGTGGCTGACGGTAGCTCTCATGTTCATAACCCTTTCATGGTTCTCAGCCAGTTTTTATTTGCCATAGCCCCATATTAAATTGGAATCAGACTGTCCATGAATTTTTTTTTATCTTTGTGACAATTTTGAAAGGCAGATTGCATTTTCCCTCACTTCAGCTGTAGTAGAAAGCATGGGTTAATAGTTCAAGGTGACTACTAAAAATTACAGAGCTGATCTAGAATGTATGTGTTCCGACTCCTGGCTCGAGGGGATGGACCCCTCCTCCTTCACGTGGTTAAGAGTCTCCAGTGTGTTTCCTTAGGCCAGTATTGCAGGGAGGTGGAGCACGCTTGTGAGATCTGACAGAGCAAAAGTCTAAGTGGCTTTAAGCCAGAACTTGCCTGGGTTTCCTAGTTTGGCAACCTGTGGGATTCCTGTTGCTCTTATCTGGGGGTGAAGTGGTACCTCCTGGCAGTGAGTCACTCCCTGTGCATTTGAACAAGAAGGCAGATAGTATCTTGTACTCTTGAAGCACTTTCCCTTTCTCCTAGTGTGGCATTCTAGGGAGGAGATGATCTTGGTAATCTGATTTGACATATCTGGCTCAGAAATACATAGGGTTTGTTTTTGGTTTTTTGTTTTGTTTTGTTTTGTTTTTTCATGAAAACTTTATAGCTCCTTTAGTTTTTCACACCTGACATCCTTGGCTTTGGATCTTAGCTTGAGACAGAATTGTCCCATTGCAAACCATATGTCCTGTCCAAAAAATTCCATGAAGAAAGTCTGTGGGACTCTTCGGTCATTTGGCCATCCTTAATGATAGTCACCATCTTTCTGGTTACAGAATCAAGAGTGTAAAGGTTTCACATACTTCTCTGAACTTCAATTTTCTCAAATTAAAATGACCAGGTAGGCCCTGATGATTTCCAGTATTTCTTCAAGCTTCATCCACCTATGATCTGGGGCCTGTTGTCATAATCAGAAATTTTTTCTGGAATGGCAAAATACCAGATTTTAGTAGGTTTAGGGTAGGACCCAAAGAGAATAGAAACAATGAATATTTTATGCCTTTCTCAAAGTCGAAGGCCCTGAGGGAATGCCCTGGGTGTTTCTTGGTGAAGACTGGAAGGTGTATGGTGGGGCAAAGAGATGGTGTTGTTTTCTGTTTCGAGTGGAGGACACCTGAGGGGAGGAGGAGTTGTCTGTGGAGGAGGCAGGAGACATAGTCGGAAGAGACGGGCCAAAACAAGCCTCCCAGCTGGCTTGTATAATGAGAACATAAAAGGGTAAAAACTGCAAATTGAAGGTAAGGCACAGAAGGAGGATATCCACAAGGGACAAAACATCAATTAGGAAGAAACTTCGGAGAATCTGGGAGATGGTGAATAAGAAATTTAAATCTACTTTAACTCTATGGGGAGTTTGGACTTAGATGGCATTATGTTGGGCCTTTTAAGTGTGGGAAGGTTAAAAGTACACCTGTTGGCTTTGGCGTGTGGTATGGGTCAGGCAGAAAGCCCCGCCAGGTCAGCAGTGCTCGCACTGGCCATGTGGAGGCAGAATCTGGACTTCGGGACTGAGTGAGGGAAGAAATGGCTGTCAAGGTGGCTCCCGCTCACGTCCCAGCTCTCGGCAGCTCCGCCGTGGATGGAGAGAACAAAACGGCAGATTCTGTACTGTCTGCACCTTGGATGGTTGGCTTGATCATGATTTTGAGTTTGTCTTTGGGGAGATTCAACTGTCTGTTGTGACAGAAGAGAAGGGAGAAGGACTCCAGGGGATGGTTTGAGTTTCTTAAATCAAAGAGGACTCTTCCATCTGATATGGATTGTGTGTTATTTCTGGAACAGCTCCGCCTGCTCTAAAAGGATCCCAAGGCACTCCTCCCACAATCTGAGGGGATGTCCTGGTCTCGGGCCCAAATTACAATTCCAAAAGCGTTTGGCAATCAGGAATCTGGTTACTGAGTTCTGGTTGTGTTTGTGTTCAGGGAGCAGCAGGCAAAGCTGAAACTAAAAGGGAACAGAACTGGCAGCCAGGAATCCTGACCTACTCCCCCATTCTCCACAGTCCCCATCCCTACCTTGTAGATAATTCTGGATCTTGTTGAGATCAGATACAATAACGGTGTGGAAGTGTTTTGTCCTGTGTAAAGCACTGTGCATTCAACATGGCGTATTATTATTAATAATTATATTTTCTTACAACTTTTCTTCCTGTTGAGACTGGTTAGATATTGTAAAGCCAGAGAAGGAGAAGCCTTCTACCAGCCGAAGGCTGGTTTGGGTTCCAGAAGAAGTAAGAAGCACATTTGCAGACATTTGCAGGTATATATATAAATGAACCAAGAACTGGGCAGATTGAATTTCTTTGGGCTAGTTAATTCTGAATCTGAGCTCTCCTTTGCCACCTACCAGAAGTCACCCATGGGGTGTTTCTCCCTTCCTCTCATTAGCTGATTTGCTTGTATAAAATAAAATAATGAAGTTTTTCACCTCAACCGTTAAGCAAGAAGACCTGCTACAGGCCGTCAAGATTGGATTGCATTTGGAGAAAATGCATCATTACTTGTCTTAATGATGAAAAATTATGTCATTTAAAAGGGATTAGTATTGGTGCATCTCCCTGGAAACAAATATCACATAAAAATTAATGTTTCTATAATAAATAAATTAGGGGTGACTCTTTTTTACAAAAAATAGAACATACCCTACCAGTGGATTTTTAGTAGGGTTCTTTACATAGACATCCCCCAATGCCTTTAAAATTGGACTGACCTATTTCACATACCTTTTATTTTTTACAAAGAGAGGGACATCTGGGTGCTACAAACCAACGGCTGGGTGTTTTGGCTCTTTAAGAAACAATTTCTGCTCCTGCTTGTGAAATTTCAGTGAAGCATATATCACTTTACAAAAAATACACTCCCCCCCCACCGCAAACAAACCCCTTCAAACTGCGTAATAAGGAATTCTAAAGCTCAACCCCACATTTCTTTATTTAGAGAAATATGTATTATACCTTAATATTGGTACCAACAAAAAACTGAGCGCCCTTGAAGTTTCACTGTATTAGGGTTTGATTTGTGAGTATTTTATTTTCTTGGGATTTTTGACAGAAAAGCGAGTGTTCTCTTCTACTAGGCATCAGGCTGTATCCTGTTTGCAGGTCAAGATCCACGCAGGTCTAAGGACACTGTCCTTGAAGTTGTCCCCGGGAGAGTGGCAGGGGAGGCCATGTCTCTCTCCCTTCCATCCTGCCTCCCCCTCCTTCCTCTTCCTGCTGCCTCCTCCCTCCTTTTATTCTCCTCCCTCTCTCCCTCCTGTCCAGTACTGGCCAACTGTGTGTTTTGCTGGAGGGAAACCTTGGTTTCCAAAGTGAATTTGAGCTGTGCCCTCAGAATTATTTCTCGGCATTTCTTTGAGGCTCTGGGGGTTGTCAGCTCGCCTCTACCACGTCCCCTATGTCTGTCCAAGGCTCCAAGTCTTTGAAGCATTCGGCGCTCCCGGCAAGCTCCTAGCTGCAATTTTGCACTAAAAACCCTTCTTCCCCTGCCTGAGAGTGAGCCTTGAGCCAGATGCGGTCAGCCAAGGCAGCCCTGTTCCAGGCAGGAGGCCTGGAGAATAAAATCTTTGTTGAACACATCCACTGGAGCCCGGGGCACGCCTTGCCCCCGACTCTCCCCTCCACCCCCCACCCGTACCTCTTGAGGGAGCTGCCAGGTGCTGTTGCCTTGCTGGGTTCCTCCTGTGCCTCCTCAGTTTCACGGCCCTAGACCGGGTAACACGGGGCGAACTAGCCCAAGAAGCAGAAAGAGGGCACTTCCCTCCTTTTCCTAAGTTTTGGAAAGCTTTTGCATTTTGTATTGCCTGTAACATTTTAGAAAATTATAGGGTATTAGAGCAGAATGTGTTGATAGCCATGACCTTTAACTATTTGTGTGTGTTACTATTACCTGTGCTGGGAGGTTTGTGTGTGCATTGAGGGGGGGAGGTTCGATTTTATTTATTTATTTGTCATAGAGAGAGACAGAGCACAGGCAAGCAGAGTGGCAGCAGAGGCCGAGGGAGAAGCGGCTCCCTGCAGAGCAAGGAGCCCAATGTGGGACTCAGTCCCCGGATGCTGGGATCATGACCTGAGCCGAAGGCAGCCGCCCAACCAACTGAGCCACCCAGGCATCCCTGCTGGGAGTTTTTTAACTGGAGATCCATGGAGTCCTCCTCTCCTGACCTTGGACAGGCTGGAGGGGGCGGGGAGCCACCAGGAATCTGCATCTGTGGGCCAGTTTCTGTAGGAAGCTTTCATTTGAGTTTCAAAAGGGTACAGAGATCAGAAGAGGGGAGAAACCACTGAAATCAAATCCAAAGTCCAGTTGTTCACGATTCCCCGCCCCATAAGCACACACAGACACACACACACACACACACACACACACACACACACACTCACACTCAGTTTCCAGACAAGGAAACTGAATCCAGAAGAGAGGGTGTGATGGCCAGAGAAGCCCAGGCAGGGACTGGTTGCTTGTGTTAGCTTGAACCCAGAAGATGCCGTCCAGCCCACCTCGGGAGGGCACCACGGCTTTGAACATGCTCTCTGAGCTCCTTGCTCCAGAGGGGCCCAGGATATCCATTTCAGGTAACCGTATGGCATCTCAGGATCATGATCTCTTTATAAGATGATCCTCATTCACCCTCTAAATAGGGGCCGGTAGAGTCCCTTGCTCAGGGTAGCCACTCACTGTATCGGTTGGAAGGAGCAAAACTTTGTGGCGAGCAGAAGTACAAGGATGACAGCTCTATGCAACCAGTTGTTTGAGCTCAAGAATGATGAATCCATTGTGTTCCTCCTCCTCCCTTTTTCTCATCCCCATGACCTCAGTTCTTGGGGCAATTGTCAGCGGCGGCAGGCCGCCCAGATTGTACACCACTCTTGTGTGCTCCTTTGACAGCTGGTTAATGACCTACAAACACAATGTCAGTGCTTCAGAATTTTTTTTTTTTAATAAAGTAAATGATGTATGTCCGGTTAAGCATTTCTCTTAATTGATCTGATCTGTACTCATGGATATATGTTTTAAACATTTGATAGCGCTTCTTTCTTGATTATAGGGAGGCCTAGGTTTCGATGGAGATTTGTTCACAGTTTGGCTGGGATATTGTAGAATGATAATAAATTGAGACAAGAGATAGTTGGGGAGCGCATGTGATCAGTGCTCTGTACCGGGCTCAGAGGGAGCTGGCTGAAAATGTTCACTTCTTGATTATGGAGTTTATAAGGCCCAAGGGTAAAAGGTTTAAGTAACTTGGCAATGAAAGGGACACCAAAGAAGAGTAAAAATATGTCTGATTAAGAGATACATATTCCCAAGAAGCTATGTCTGTCTAGGATAACTTGTAAAAGAAATAGATTCTTCTTCTCCTTCTTCTTTTTTTTTTTTTTTTTTTAGGTAGTTTCCTAATGGATAGGAAAATGAAAGGATATTCTAGAAAGAACACTGTGAAAAAACAGTGTGCAAGTACAGATGCCAACATGTAATTGTTTTCATCTTTATAGTTTTTTTTTTCTTTTTCCCTAAAGAACTTTTTAAAAAATTGATTGCTATGCCAGCGAAGTGTTGGGGGTATCACATGCATTATTTAACTCAATCCTCACAACGGGAAGCTGCTACTGTTGTTCTGTTTACATTACAGGAGAAACAGACTGAAATTTAGGGATCTGAGCTCCTCTTGCACTGAGGCCCATATAGCTAGGAGCCAGGATCCAAACTCAGAGCAGTCTGGTTCTGGAGCTGTATCACCCAAGGTCATAAGGGCATGAGTAGCATTGGAGTAAAAGTATCAGGCTTTAGAATCAAGGGAGGCAAGACTTTACAGGACAGCTGAGGCCGGACTGGAGGATATTAAATGTTGGGTATTAGACCAGGAGAAGATGAGACCTTGACATAGGTTCTTCCCCCCCACACACAAGATTTTATTTATTTATTTTATAGAGAGAGACACAGTGAGAGAGGGATCACAAGCAGGGGTAGTGGGAGAGGAAGAATCAGGCTTCCTGCCAAGCGGGGAGCCTGATGCAGAGCTCGATCTCAGGACCCTGGGATCATGACCTGAGCCGAAGGCAAATGCTTAATGACTGAGCCACTTGGGTGCCCCATTGACTCAGGTTCTTAAAGCAGGTTGCCAAGGGCCTTCTTCACTGAGGTGGGCAAGGAACACTCCTCTCATGAGGCAGGGGTTCAGCCCCGTCAGGCGGTTTCTTCCAACCCAGAGATTCAGTGATGGGACTGGGAACCCTTGGGCAGAACCGTGCACCGAGGGCAAGGGCCTGTCCATTATCATTACTGCTGGCGTCCCATAGAAGTGATGTTGGAGCCTCCCGGTCTAGAAACTCCCCCGCATGTTTCTGTACTGAGTACGGAAGACTCTGTTTGTGGTGGACGAGTGGATGGACTGTCTGTGAAATCTACATGAGTGTTTTGAAATTCCAGCCCCTGCGACAGGTCGGCTTTGGAGACAGACTTCAGTGAGGCCCTGTTCCGTAGTGGAAACTACGTGCGTGGACTTCGAAACCTGTGACCCCAACCCTGGGCAATGCACCTGACTTCCCCGAACCCCCATTTTCTCACTGGTGAATGGACATGTGTCTGCCTGATAGGAGAGCTCCTCGCTCACTTTCTGGGAGTCTAATAGGTGAAGCGCTTCTCCCCCAGATGGCCTGGCACCTGGTCCCATCCAGGTCCTCATCGCTGATCGGTGGCAGCTTCCTGGTGTTATACCCGATGGAACTTCTCCTTGCATTTGGATCGTGAAGCTCCAGCACCTCTTTCTGGAAGAAATACTGGGGGCAAGTTTGGTCAATTTGAAATAAGAGGACCTCAGTTCAAGGCCTCGCTCAAACAGTAGGCGACTGAGGTCTTGTGGGCACTCATTGAGGGGAGAGCTATGAAAATACCTTGTAAATCCAGACAGCTTGACCAGAGTCTTAGGCAGAATGGTAAATGCTATTATGCCATGCAAATAAACATTTCATAACCCTCAGATTCACATGCACGGTCCTTTGCTCAAGTGTTTGCAGGATCCAGGAAGGCTCCCTGTTTGGGGAGGTTCACTTCGCTCCAAGACCATATGCCCCCTCTCACCAGCTGCCAGGAATGATGGGCCGGTTCTGGCCTCATCCTTGTTCCAGCAGGGGGATGGTGACCTGTCTGCTGAGCCCCTGAGCCCCCAGCTGCCATGGAGGTCCAGTAGGAACTGATCAGCTGGGCTGAGTCACAGAACCCGGCTGGGACAAGTTGGGACAATATCTTTTCAATCACAGATATTCCCCTGGGACCTACTCAGTGTTCATCACCTTGCCAAGTTCCTAGGTGCAGGTGGCAGTCAGGTTTGGCTGGTCCTTCTCCCAACGAGGTTCCTTTCCCAGAGGGGAGGTTAGCATATTGCCTTCAGGAATGACTGCAAGTTCTTCAGGACTGTCTATCATTTAGGGCTACATTGTTCGGCAATGTAGTAATTACTACAAAACCCAAAGTAGAGGGAGTTCAGGGACGGTTAGCAGCGTTTGAGAAGGTTTATTATTGGTTATCCGGGGGATGTTCACAAAAACATTCATTACTGCTGCCCAGGAGAAGGAAAACGGTGTCCGCTGAGTAGCCCAACCTGGCAGCTTCCGTGGGAAAGCAGGGCAGTCAAAGAGAGCCTTGGCTCAGGGTAGAACAGGATTCCAGAGGTGTAGTAGGGTCAGCATAGCTGGCCAGAGTGGACATTGTCGCTCAGGGGAGCGAATTGTGGCTGGGAATTACAGGGACTATGAGTTTGGCTCTTGAGTTTGCATTTTAATGTTGTGTTACTTATTTCTCTTTCTGCTCCCTGAATGTTGGCCTCAGAAAGAACTCTGTCAGATACTTGCAGAATATTCACCATCAGGCAACCACGAAATTTGTCTTTTGGGACATGCTGAGGGAGTTGTCGAGTGATCTTACAGTCTGGAAACCTGGCTCTTAACCTTAGCCTTGCAGATGTTCTGCTCCTTGCTCAGCAGAGCATGTCTGTGGACTAGCAGCATTAACGGGGAGCTGGTTAGACATGCAGACCCCCAGGTCCACTGGACTTGCGAGTCACCATCTGTGTCTTAAGGGGATTCATGGGAACATCAGAGTATGAGAAGCACTGGCCTAAATGGCAAGCCCAGGAAAGTCATGGCCTTTCTGTTGTCTTCCTTTTTATTTCGTATCCCCAATACCTAGTTCAGGTTTAACACATGGTGGCTCAATAAGCCATGAGTCTTCCTCTGACTTGCGTATAGCTCAGGCTCTAGGGACATTGTAAGTTTCTAGGGAACTAATTGTAAAGTGGGGTGTATGGGGGTGGGGGTGGTGAGTAGGGTTGGGGTCACCCTTCGGAGGTTGAAAAATTGAAGTGAACATTAGAATCACAGGTGGTGGGGGTGGTTTTCATACGGATGATTTTGAACAACTCAAAACCTCCGAAGGTGGGTCAGAGGATTTGTAATTTTTTTTTAAATTTCCCATTATTTCCAAGAATGTTTATTATAGTATCACATATAATAGATATTTAGATATCTCTCAAGAAGAAACAGATTAAGGGGTGTCTGGGTGGCTCAGTCAGTTAAGCATCTGCCTTCAGCTCAGGTCATGATCCGAGGATCCTGGGATCGAGTCCTGAGTTGCCAGGTGTGGTCCTTGCTCAGTTGGGAGCCTGCTTCTCCCTCTGCCTGCTGCTCCTTCTGCTTGTACTCTCTCTCTCTGTGTCGAATAAAGAAATAAAATCTTTTATTTTAGATTTTATTTCTTTATTTGACAGAGAGAGACACACTGAGAGAGGGTACAAAGCAGGCGGAGTGGGAGAGGAAGAAGCAGGCTTCCCCCAGAGCAGGGAGCCTCATGTAGGGCTCGATCCCAGGACCCTGGAATCATGACCTGAGCCGAAGGCAGATGCTTAAGGACTGCGCCACTCAGGCACCCCAATAAATGATATCTTTAAAAAAAGAAGAAATAGGTAAATACAATGGAATACAAATTAGAAGTTCAGATGAATGAAATAGAGCTGCGTGTATAAACATGAATGAATCTAAAAAATGTTTTTGGAGGGAATAAAGGTGCAGAAGGATGTGTGAGGGAAGGTACTATTTATTTAAAGTTTAAAGTGTTCTTATGTATGTAGTGGAAATACGCATATGTCAGAGGAATGTAAAGACCTGAGTGGGGATGATAACCAAGTTCAGGGTGTTGGTTAACTTTGGGAGGGAGGAAGGGAAATGGGTGGACGCTTTAATAGTCCCTTCATGTTTTATTTCTTTAAAAAAGAAAGAGTTAAAAAAAAAAAAGTTGCAGCAGGAAACATGGAAAAATAAGATTTTCCCCAAAGGAATGGATACGTACTTATTCGTGGTACTGTTTTCTATAATTTTTCTGAATGTCTTAAATATTTCATTATAAAATGACTAAAACAAAGTCTCCTGGTGATTTTGATGCAGGCACTTGACTTTTGGGAATTCTTGCCTGAGATGCTTCTAGGGGCTTTTCAGTTCTAAATGTGTTTGTGTGCAGAGCATTCATCCCCAAGTGCCTCTCTTATTCTTGTAGATGGCTGGTATCTGTCAGGCTGTGCTCAAGCCCGTGGCTTTCCTGTATTCTGTCCCAGTGAGATGCAGCCACTTATGTTGGTGATGTTGGCAAAACTCGACTCTGAGGACCTCGCCTACAAGGGCCTCTTCTGTTGTTGTCTCCTTCTCTCCTTTATTAAAGGAGAAGTTGTATCCTAGAACTACCATAATCTTAGAGCTCTAACCTCCATCCTTCCCATCCCGAAGGTGTGTTCATTTTCAGAGCACCTTCCCTGACCTTCAGTCGTAGGGCTTAGTATGCCTGTGGATCTCAAGAGCTTTCTTTGCCTACCCTGGGCATCACCTTTTGCGATCAGTTCTCCAGTTGTTTTATCTGCTTTTGTAACTTCCTTTCTATACCAGAAGTGTCCCTAAAATTTAATCAATAAAGATGACACTATTAGTCTGTGACTCAGGAAGCTTAAGAAAGATGAAATGGTTCTAGCAGCTGGTGCCAAAGGGGACTTTCGTATTTAATTTAATTTTGTTGTTAATATTTTGTATTAATTATTTTTATTAACATATAATGTATTATTTGCCCCAGGGGTACAGGTCTGTGAATCGTGAGGCTTACACACTTCACAGCACTCACCATATCACATTGTTATTATTATTTTTAATGTAGTCGGTAGTGGTAGTTCTAAACCAAGGATGAATCCCTCCTCCATTTCCCCAGCCCAGGGACATTTGGCAATCTAGAGACATTTCCAGTTTCCAAAACTAGGGAAGTGCTACTAGCATTGAGTAGGCGCTAAACATCCTATAAAACACAGGAACCCCACCACCACCACCACCACATAACAAAGAATTATCTGGTCCAAAATGTCCATAGTGCTGAGATTGAAAAAACCCTGTTCTGCATACCCTCATACCATGAACATCCCCCTATCCATGAGGGAGAGTGGTTGGGGCTGTACCTATGGGACTGTGGAACAGGGGATCCAGGGGTCCCTGTGAATGTGTGTGTAGACCATTCCTGTATCATGTTCACTGCATGGTGTGGGCTAGAGACTCAGTGGTGTTGGGCTCAGTGGAGACTCAGTGGAGATGGAGGATGAGAAGAGATTAAGGAAAAACTGCAGAGGAACAGAGTCTCGGTGGTGGGGAGAGCAGAGGGAAGCGGCCTCTGATGCCTTTGAACTTGGCACCTTGCTATAAATAGTACCCTCATGCTGTAGACATACAGGATAGTGTGTTTAAAAATATTCCCAATGAAAATGTGGTAGATAGTTCCAGTGATGGCTTCTAGTGATCTGCACTGACCTTCACCCACACTTGTCTGCCGTGATTTTGCCGTTCCTCTCGTCAGGAGGTGGGAGTCCATTTTTCCAGCCCATGCCTCTGGGCTGGCCTTGTCACTTGCCTTGACCAAAAGAATGTGGAGGGAGTGTTGATGTGCGACTTCTGAGGCCAGTCAGCTTTGGTTTTCCTCCCTGTTAGCGCCTTTCTGGAATCCTGGGAAGAATGTCAGCCTGCCACAGTCTCTGAAGGAAGGATCCAGGCATTTGGCTGGCCCGGCCCCACATAGCTCCCAGCCAACCTTCCAGCTCAAGGAGCTCACATGAGATGAGCTTGTGTGCCTAGCCAGTTCGCAGGGTCGTGCGGAATAATAAATTGTAGTTACTCGAAGCCTCTAAACTTTGGGGTCGTTTGCTCCCTAGCCACAGGTGACTGGACGTTGTATGTCAGTGACTTCATCAGAAGCAGCAGATGACGGATCTGCCCGAGGATGTTGGGTAACTCTCAGGTCATGGTTAAGACTTCTTCCTCTTTTGTGTCTCGTAGCACTTCTCAGAACTCCTGGATGAGTTTTCCCAGAACGTGCTGGGTCAGCTCCTGAATGACCCTTTCCTCTCAGAGAAGAGCGTGTCGATGGAGGTGGAGCCGAGCCCAACATCCCCCGCGCCTCTCATCCAGGCGGAGCACAGCTACTCCTTGTGTGAGGAGCCTCGGGCCCAGTCACCGTTCACCCACGTTACCTCGGGCGACAGCGTCAATGACGGTAAATCCAGAGCAAGAGCTGCACCGGGGACCTTGGCTCTGAGCTCCTCGGGGGTGCGGAGTGAGTGTTACACTCTTGTCGGCCCCCACTTTAGCCCCATACGTGCTCCACGTAAAGCCTGGGGCTGGGGCTGTGGGGAAATGCAAAAGTGGGGGGGGGACATTTCTCTACCCCTGGCCGGGTGGTCTGGGAACTTGCTGTCACTGAGTGGCTTTCTTTGACCCTGTAAATGGGGCAGCAGGGCATCCTTTTGCAAATCAGGTGGGCTTCTCTGGTTGATAATTCCAGGAAGCCCGTCATTTTAAGAGGTCATGTCATTTTTTTTTCCATGTCATTTTTCAGAAGAATTTTTCTGACCGCTCCTCTCCTCAGATCCTTCATGGGCACCCTGTCAACCCACATTAAGTCTGGTCCCTTGACCACATGCATATGAGATTTTGGTGAGCGTTCCCAGGGCACTGAGCCTTCTAGGTGACATTTCTTGCCCATCGCCAGTGCCATCTGTATGATATTTGTTCAAGATCGAGTTTTCTTGGCTTTAGAGTGTTGAGCTGTTTGCCCATTTGTCTGGAAAGTGACTGTCTTCCATGGCTGAACTCCTATATCACATATGATCAGTGCCTTAAAGTGTAGCCATTCATTCACCTAGTGGTTCTTGAGTTCACGGGTGAGACAATGAAGGAAATAGAAAGAAAAAAAAAATGTACACCTTGCTCTCCTAGAACCTATCCTCTCGGGAACATGAGAAATGTATACAACCAACAATAAAATTGTTGAACGCATGCTAAGGGTGGGGTGAAGGTGATGTATTCTGCAGCCAGACCTCACTTTAAGATCTATGTCAGGGACTAGTTAGAGGCAGGCTACTTCATGTGGTCAAACCCTACGTTTCTTGTGCATAAAAGTAGGACAAGTCAGCGTCGACTCCATGTCTTGTTGCGAAGATTAAACATGAAACTCTGCACCAGCGCCTAACCCGGGACCTAACTCATAGTAAGATATTGTTCTTAGCTGCTGTTGCAATCCTATTATTCCAAACCAGGAGCTGTAAGAGGCCGGCAGGACCTTAGGTGATCAGGAAATTTGGGGGGAAGATTTCTCAACTTCCCAGGCCGTGTGCTCCAATGACGTATGATAGTGGGTTCCTACCCGTTGAACTTACGGGGGATTATTTTCTTTTTGTTCGTTTATTCTTCATATGTCTGTTAGACTCTGCGAATGTGCTTGAGATTATAATCTTTAAGAGCGCAGGGACAAACTACAAATCTAATGCAGCTGGTTTCTGGGACTAATGAGTGGAAATATTTCTCTGGTAGTTAGGGTACTCATGAAGTCAGGACTCCAAGGAGTTAGATGGGATGAAGGTATGAAACGATTCATGAAGAATATTCACTTCTGTTCAGATTCATTCCCTATTACACAATCTCAAACAGTCCTCCATTGTTCTGCAGAATGAAGCCAACCTTTGAGTGTGGCTTTTGAGGTCCTTTGTGGGCTGGGCTCATCCTCCCTCCCTCCCCCACCTTGTCCCATAGCTCCCCGTCTGTGTGGCTCTGGCAGTGACTTCTCCACGCCACGCCGGACACGGCCTTCCCTACTCGGAGTTTCCATTGCCTTCTCTCGCCCTCTCGTCAGCCCCACTAGTCACATTCCCACTGATCCCTCAAGACTCAACCCAGTGTCCTCCGGACTCTCCCCCCGGACGTTGTCAGCCTTTATGTTTTCATAGCACCTTTTTTGTTTGTTTATTTCATTTTTTCCATTTTTGTAGAGACTGTCACACTTGCCCTTATATTTCAGCCATTATTTATATTTCTGTTCTCTATTTGGAGTGGGCTGTAAGCAGGTGTGATTATGTGTTCCTGGTACTTGCTTGGCACTCGGAAGGTATCCGATGAGCAGTTACTTCATTGAGTTAATTGTGCAGTCAGTTGTTAAGGGAGAAGGTGCGGAAGAGGAAGCACATTCCTCATCTCTGGTGATGGCGTCAGGGAAGACACCTGCTCTCTTCTTCCAGGCATTGCTAGTTCTCTAATGATGCCAGTACACTGGGCTGGGTGCATTTGATCCGGTGGTATTTCTTGGCTTCTAGCAGCTATCTTGTGTAGAAGCAAACATTGGAAGAAAAAGTAGATATTTTATAAATGCTTTATGATTCACTCTTCAGATTCACGTCATAGCGATCTGTCGAGTAACTACTTTGTACTTCACCTGCCAGGGACTGTCCTAAGCATTGAGGGTAAAAGAGCAAACACAGTGAACAAAGATCTCTGCCCTAGTAGAGTTTATGCTCTAGGAGATAAGGGTGGAGTAGAAAATGAGAAAAGGAACGAAGTAAAATATATGGTTTATTAGATGGTGATGAGTAATATACAGAAAAATAAACCGGGAGGAGGGGTAGGGCATTGCTAGAGGAGGTGGGCAGGTGTCTTAGTCCGTTTAGTAAGCTTTAACAAAAATCCCAAAAGACTAGATAGCTTATAAACAACAGAAATTGCTTCCTTACAGTTCTAGAGGCTGGACGTCCCAGATTAGGATGCCAGCAGGTTTGGGTGAGAGCCCTCTCCGGTCGCAGACTTCCTGGGCTTTCCTTGCATGGTGAAAGAGACAAGGGAGCTCACTAGGGTCTCTTTAATAAGGGCACGGTTTCTATTTGTGTGGGCTCCATCATGACTTAAGCACTCTCAAAAGGCCCTCCACCTGATACCATCACATGGGACATTAGGGTTTCAACAGAAGCATCCGCGGGGAGCACGAACATTCACACCATAACAGGGGAGGGGGAACTGAAATCTTAAATAGGCGAGACAGAGCCTTCTTGGAAGGTAAGGTCCGAGCAAAGATCAGCAGGAGATGAGAGAAAGAACTAGACATGTCAGGAAGAGGCTTCTAGGCAGAGGACACAGCAAGAACAGAGGGCAGAGGCCGTGTGACTTGAGTCCTAACCACAAAGCCACACTTAATAGTGAGACCATTAGTGTCTGTGGGGTTGTCAGCCCCTCGGTGGCCTGGCTGTTCTAGAATATGCAAGCTAGAGAAGGCCTCGATGATCAAGGCAGACTGACTTTCCCCTCAGTTTTGAGGATGTTTGTTGAATACCTGCTGTGTGTCAAACACCGACCTACAGACTTAAAGGACACAGCAGTGAAGTTTAGATCCCATCGCTAAGTAACTCAGGGTCTAATGAAAATGCGACCTACCCCATGTGCTTTACCAGACAGAATATAAGCAACGTCCCAAGGGGAAATGAAACTGGAGGAGTTCAGGACAGAGGGAGCACGTGGGCAAGGAAGGTCATAGGAAAGGTGGCTTGAATGAGGCAGAGCTTCCGGGGCCTGGATGCGTAGAGGAGCGTTGAAACAGTGGGAGTGACTGGAGGGAAGCAGAGGGAGGCCTGAGGGCTAGGACATTGATTCTTCTGAAGCAAGATCTCTAGCGAAATGACTGCAAATACGCAGGTTTCCTTCTCTTCTATGATGAAACGATTTCTTTCTTTGTGTTTTAATTGTGATTGATAGAAATGCAACGTAGGGGAACTCCATGCCATCTATGCCAATAGTGTTGGGGAAAAAGAATCAGGGAATCTTTTCCAGGAAGCCTTTCTTATCATTAGGCCAAAGCACACACCTTTCAGTGCCCTCACCTCCTGCCTTGTTCTATTTATAGATCCTGAGCTGCAATAGACCTGTGCTAGTAATTTGCTGAGAACAGTTAATAGTGAGTCAAATATATTTTGCAAAGGGTTTCTGACCCACCGTTCATGTTCAAATATTGGTATTTCTCTGAGTTAGAGCCCCCTTTCTCAGCCAGCAAAAGCCCTTGTATCAGTAGGGAATAGTGAACAAGGAGAGTAACTATTTGGACCGCGAAATCACAGTTAAACACCGTACATGAGTAGACGGGGAACTTGCCCGGGAAAGCTTTGTCTAGGTCTTAGCTTCCTGTATTTTCCTGAGTTTTATGTGAAGGGGCGAATGTTTGGGAACAGCATTGTTTTATTCCTTTGAACCCCAGTTTGCATCTGCCTCGAGGGAGGAGCAATCCCAAGGACCCCCCAACACCTTGTACCACGTGTTCTGTCCTTCTCCCTGTTGGAGAAGGGCGGTAGCTGTTTAAGGCAGTGAATCACGAGGCAGCCTTTAAAAAATTGCTGTTCACATTAAATTTAATACCCTTTTTCTCTTGCATTGGGAAAACAGCATAAGCAGAACGAGGAGTCCTTGTTTCTAGCGACGGATAGTGAGGCCGTCATTTCATTATACCTGGGAAAGCCAGTGATTCAGAGCTCCTTCTTCAGTTTTCCTGAGATGAACTGGAATTCTTCTATAGCTGCCTTTAAACCTAAAAGAAAGTGATACACAATCTGAGTACCCTGTCCTGGTTCATTGGGATTTTTCTCCCTCTTTCTCCCATTACCGTCTCTTCTTCGGTCTCCCACTTCTTCCTTCTTCTCTGTCCTTCCTCGTTTTCTCCATGCTTATTCTCTCTTCTCCCCCATCCCTCCCTCCTTGAACCCCAGGCCAGTTCCATGGGGCATATGTAGTGAGTGCTGTTCTTCTTGTTAACTTACCATGGACCCAGATGGACTGTAGATCCCTAAAATTGTATACAACATTTGGGGCTCTATCTACTTTTGTCAGTTTTTCTTCTGAGAGCATTTATACCTTTTTTTTAGATCCTCAAAAGAGTCTGTGACACACACACACACCACCACCCCCGCCTGCCAAGAGGTTGAGAAACACTGATCTAAGATTACATAGGAATCATCTATCCTCAGGACCGAATTTGACGATAGACTTCTCTGAAACGCTAGAGCTAAAGAACTTCATGTGGGCTTGCCAACCGCAACTGCCAGCCCGTAGAATGTGGGCTTGGCCTTCAAAACCACCAGAAAGACATCCTGCATTGAGCTCATTCATTTCTCCCCATGATTAAGGCTGTTAACCACATGCCAGGCAGGGTTTTGTGTTCTACAAAAACAGAGAGAGAAGAAGAGAGAGAGAGAAGGTTAAACATCCAAGTAAAATGTCTGTGGATATTTTTATACTCTGATTGAAAGGGGAAAAAAAAAAGCTTATATTTGAATTATTTGAATGACCAAGTCTTGTGCCTTACCATGTGGAAGGCGTCGTCATGAGTTATGCTATTTTAGTCGTCTTCCTTTGTAATTAAGTCGGGATGCTAGGTGCTCATTTGCTTTGTTCTTCAATTTCAGTCTTCTTCCTAAAGAAAAAGCTTAGTAGTGCTGGAGGAAGTCTGTTTAGAGAGAACTAGACATGGCCACTATCCTCCCAGATGAATAAGAACAAAATTAGAATGCACATAAAATACCAACAGACTCAGCAAAAAAAAAAAAAAAAAAAAAAAAAAATACATGTACTGAAGTGATCGAATACAAGATTTCTACCATGCACAAGCCGAGGGGGCTTTATTTGGGGTGGAATAAGGAACTGTAACTGTGGCTGTTCCAGGTTCTAGAGAGGGTGGGACTAGGGACATAATAATTATCTTCCTTCCGATTAAGCGAGTTGGGCTTTTCACACTAGCCAGGGCAAGGGATGGCTGAGTAGGGAGGCTTAGTGTGGAGACCCTGAATTTATGGAGCTGTTTTCACAGGTGGGAATGAAAACTCTAGTGTGTGAGCTAAAGAGGAGCAGTGCTGCTGGTAATTGTGAAGCCTGGTGGAAGCCGAGACTTGGGGTTTGGGGGAAAACAGATTTTTAGAAAAGCAGGATGGTGTTTTGGGGAAGAGTAGAAGAAAATGATGTCACGTGGCGGATGAGGCCACAGCACGGAAGGTGTGCCTGGACCCGGGTCCGGGAGGAGGAAAGGGGAGGTGTGTAACATGGATGGCAGAGAAGTAATGGGGTTTGGACTAATTGGGCTGAAACGCATGGCCCGATTAGCACACGATCTTGTACGCGGGATAAAGGGGAGAGATGAGTCATAAGGGACGGGTTTGCAGCGTGCAGTGTTGAAGACATCTTGATGTTGCGATGTTCCAAGGAGGTGGGGCCTCAAAGAAAGTCACAGAAACACGCCAAACGAGCTGTATCTTCGTTACATTTTGTTCGCGCTACTGACGAGAGCATCAGTCAATCAGAGCCATCGTAGTGTGTGTGGATTCAGGGGTTAGAAAAGAAGTTGTGTCGCTGATCTCCCCACAGAGGGGAACTAGGTCCTCTCACATGGGCAGGCTGAGACTCAGGTAGGGTTGGACAAGCAGAGGAGCCTTTGTCCTCTCGGAGTCCAGCCCCTGCGCTTATGACAGAAGCTCTTTTGCTATTTACCACCCTTCTTGGTGATGGTGATCTTGTATCTTGGTGATGCTTTCTTTTCCTAATAGGCAGGAAGAATAATGAGGCTTCCCTTTTAAAAAGAAAAGAAAGAATGAATGAATGAGTGACTTCTTTGCCTAATCCCTGCAATGCTAGAATAGCAACAGAAAACAATGTGGACATTCATCTAGCAATTGAGATGACTTTGGATATTCACACATGAGAGTCATTACTTTACTTAGGGAAAAGAAGTGTACAGGAGAGGTTGTTGTGTGTCTTAAATATTTTGAAGTCAACCATGCCTTCCACAGGTATTTATTTATATCATACTCTAAGCATGGTGTCTGAGAGGAGGACCAGAGCTGCTCAATGCGGAATGCCTGCTCATCTCTAGAGTCAAACTGTCTAAATTTGAACTTGGACCCTGCCACTTACTAATGGGGTGAGCTTAGGCACATTGCTCTACTCTCGTGTCACTTTCCTGATCTCTAAAATGAAAATAATGATACTAGTACATGCCTCGTACTGCTGTGGTGGGGCTTCCATGAATTAACGTGTATTAAATATTTACAACAGGGCCTGGCAGTTAGTAACCACCAAATAAATATTATTACCTTTAAGCAGGTGACTGCAGAATTAAATATATACCGCGCCAGCTGGCTGCCGTAGGAATGACGGCAGTAAGGGAAAGGGGTTCTCCTTCCGCAGGCACAGAAGGGACACAGAGTTAGGGAAGTGCTCGAGAGAAATCGTGCTGATCCCAGAGGTCCATCTGATACATGAAAGCACTGAGAACAGTGCCTGGCACCTAGTGAATACTGAAAACATTGGTCTTAGCCTGGGAATCTACCTCAGGAACACTGGGATCTGAATTCTATACAAACCGAGGTGAAGATAGCAAGAACCAATATTGCATTTTAGTAGTGGCTAATTATGGGCTCCAAACACTTTAATTGACTACACTCAATTTTGCTGGAGATTAAAATCACTGATTGGCAATATACTAGAGGGACAAAGAGAAGAGGGTGAGAATCCCAGGTCTGCCCCATACCAACTGGGTGACTTGGGGTGAGTCACTTAATCTCTTCAGTTCCTTGTCTAGCAAGTATGTGTAATTAGATGCACCTGCCTTACCTGGCTGCTCTTAGGATTACATTAAAATATGTAAAGCTCTTAGACCAATACTTACACACATAGTAAACACTCACAGAGGAGTGTTTGCTATTTTTACTGTTTTCACTACTTCATCCAATCACTCATGACTGAAGGTTGTTTCAGGGTCAAGGCTCTCAGGGAGAGGACCATGGACAGACAGGCCTCTACCTTTCATTCCAACATGTGGTGGGCTGCTGTTTAATAGGATTCCAACACATTCAATCAATGCTTTCCCTTCTCCCAGCCTCCAGAACCCAGCCTTAGCATTTCTTCCTTTAAGAGCTTTTTGCATCAAAAATCCGTCAAGGCTTCCTGGGGGAATTCTACCAAACATTTAAAGAAGAACTAATTCCTATTCTCCTGAAACTGTTCCAAAAAATAGAAATGGAAGGAAAACTTCCAAACTCATTTTATGAGGCCAGCAACACCTTGATCCCAAAACCAGACAAGGATCCCATCAAAAAAGAGAGCTATAGACCAATATACTTGATGAACACAGATGCGAAAATTCTCACCAAAATACTAGCCAATAGGATTCAAACAGTACATTAAAAGGATTATTCACCACGACCAAGTGGGATTTATTCCAGGGCTGCAAGTTTGGTTCATCATCCGCAAATCAGTCAGTGTGATACAACACATCAATAAAAGAAAGAACAAGAACCATATGATACTCTCAATAGAGGCTGAAAAAGCATTTGACAAAATACAGCATCCCTTCCTGATCAAAACTCTTCAAAGTGTAGGGATAGAGGGCACATACTTCAATATCATCAAAGCCATCTATGAAAAACCCACCGCAAATATCACTCTCAATGGAGAAAAACTGAAAGCTTTTCCACTCAGGTCAGGAACATGACAGGGATGTCCATTATCACCACTGCTATTCAACATAGTACTAGAAGTCTTAGCCTCAGCAATCAGACAACAAAAGGAAATTAAAGGCATCCAAATCGGCAAAGAAGAAGTCAAATTATCACTCTTCACAGATGATATGGTACTATATGTGGAAAATCCAAAAGACTCCACTCCAAAACTGCTAGAACTTGTACAGGAATTCAGTAAAGTGTCAGGATATAAAATCAATGCACAGAAATCAGTTGCATTTCTCTATACCAACAGCAAGACAGAAGAAAGAGAAATTAAGGAGTCAATCCCATTTACAATTGCACCCAAAACCATAAGATACCTAGGAATAAACCTAACCAAAG
>NC_081560.1:15360999-15397531 GCF_022355385.1 Mustela nigripes
GATTGCACTATTGGGTATTTACCCTAAAGATACAAACGTAGTGATCCAAAGGGGCACGTGCACCTGAATGTTTATAGCAGTAATGTCCACAATATCCAAACTATGAAAGAACCTAGATGTCCATCAACAGATGAATGGATAAAGAAGATGTGGTATATATACACAATGGAATACTATGCAGCGATCAAAAGAAATGAAATCTTGCCATTCGCGACAACATGGGTGGAACTAGAGCGTATCATGCTTAGCGAAATAAGTCAAGCAGAGAAAGACGACTATCATATGATCTCCCTGATATGAGGAAGTGGTGATGCAACATGGGGGCTTAAGTGGGTAAGAGAAGAATCAATGAAACAAGATGGGATTGGGAGGAAGACAAACCATAAGTGACTCTTAATCTCACAAAACAAACCGAGGGTTGCTGGGGGCAGGGGGGTTGGGAGAAGAGGGGTGGGGTTATGGACATTGGGGAGGGTATGTGCTTTGGTGAGTGCTGTGAAGTGTGTAAACCTGGTGATTCACAGACCTGTACCCCTGGGGATAAAAATATATGTTTATAAAAAATAAAAAATTAAAAAATAAAAACCCTCCATAAGATTCCCATTGGGGGAGCAAATAAGTTTATTTGTTATGTCAATAAACTATGACACTAAAGCCTTAAAAAAAAAAAAAAAAACCCGTCAAGATTTCCCAACTCCTTTGAAAATGTCAAAGAGCAAACACGGTTATCAAACGCTGAGGGATTTAGATGAGGCAGGCTTGACAGAATTTCCTTTTCACGTTAGCCCTGTTCTATAAATAGCCAGTGGATATTTCGACGTATATATCCTATAAGGGATATCGGCCCCATTGGATTTTGCTTTTTAAGAATACACACACACACACACTGTATATACACATGTGTGTATATGTATATAAACATAAAATAGGTAACATATTTGTAAAGATACTGCCCACTCCTGATTCAGAGTTTGATCTTTTTTCTTCCCCCTCTTCCTGAGGAATGAGGGTCTGTTCATTACGGTTGTTTATACAATACATATGGAAATGATTGAGAATGGGCAATAGGGTATTGCCTCCACATTGGTTTCCCTCCCGTGTCTTTTCTAGCCCCTCTGGGCACCCTGCTGTGGGAATAGTCTCAGAGTCTAGCGCCATTTCTCACAGCGGCGCCATTTTGTCCTTGGATGGGGAGGACTTGTTCACCACCAGGAGACAGTGGCTTGTTTTTATTTCCTTGCTGATAGCTAAGTTGTGATGCTGAGGAAACGTGCCAGTTGAGCTTGACCTTTGACAGGACGCTGTTTATAAATAAAATCGGATGATATGGGGGTTGTTCTTATTTCCCGCAGTATGCGCTACTGACCTTAGTTATTGGGTAATGTTTTCCTTCCAAAGTGAAACTTTAAAGCAATGTAAACACAATTTAAGGGGGGGAAAATGGTTTTTTTCCACTCAATATCTGAGCTTCAGGTTTTAGAAATTAGGGAGTGTAGAGTGTATTGACTCTTGTTTTTGTAGTTTAGCCAATAACTCGAACATCTAAGGATAATTCCAGTTCTAAGCCATGGTGGCTCTACTGATCTTTTTGCCCGTAAAGTCAAACTACAAGAATAAGATCATGTGGAAAATTGTAATATGTGTTCTGCTCACTTCCTTTCACTCTGCCCTTTGTTCACACCCTGCCTCATAGGTTACATTTGTCATTTTGTGTTCTCTGATTTTATATTTATTTTTAGGGAGAAACAGAGAACAAGCCAACACTTTGTAGTTTAGGATGAACTTCTCTCTAATGTCATCTGCCAATGAAACGCTGTTCTCACCAAACTTCATACTGGCTGACTTTGTTCTGTATGCAGTCATTTATTTTATGATGGGACTGGTAGGTAGATCTAATCAGTCACTCTACAAATTTATTGGTATGGTTCACAAATGATGGTTTAGAAGAATTATGGCAAGTAAGTGCAGCTCTTTTGTTGCAATGGGTTCTGATGTAATGGATTTAATTACATGTATACACATTCAGCTAGATTGTATAAGCCAGCTAGGTCACTGTGTAACAAACCACCCCAAGACTCTAGCTTCAGCCACAGTCATTTGTTATTATAGCTCATATATCTGTGCCTTGGCTGGAGTTCAGCTGCTTTAGCTAGAAGACAGTCGAGTGATTTTCCTAGGTTCAACCAGATTCGCTCATATGTTGAATTGAGTGAATGTTGAGTTGGCTGGGAATTAGCTGATCTTGATCAGGCTCCTTTGTGGGCCAAACGCTGTTTTACGTGTCTGTCCTCCTTCTCCTGGGGTCAGTAGATTGTCCTGGCACATACTTTAATTAGGATGTCAAAAGCACAAGTGTGTAAGTCCAGTTGTGCAAGTGCATTTTAAGACTTACTTATGTTAGGAAGCCAACATCCCTTTGGCCAAAGCAAGTCATGTGGCCAGACCGAGGTGGGGATTAGTCCACAGTGGGAAGGCACTGCAAAACTACATGGCAGTGGTCATGGATAGAGAGGTGAGTATAGACCTGAGGCCAATTATGCAATTTATAACAAACATGAAGGTACTTATTGACTCTTGTTGAGTCAAGGGATTCTGAGTGGGCCCCCCTTGAGCCACTGGGGCCTCTATCTAATAATTACCATCATAAGGTGTCATAAAACAGAGCAGGCAGAGAAAGCAGGCCATATCCAAATATGATTATCCAGGAACAGTATATCCTGGTACAGGAAATCTGGGAAATCATATAAAATCTAAAGGGGGAAAAAAAGTCATTCATGTTCTGGATTATTCTTTAGAGATATTTTTACCATTTTGATATGCTTCCTTTCAGTTCTTCATTAATAATATATAAAGGGGTATGTAGATTTTTTCTTAATATTTTATAATAAATCTTTCTTTGCCTTGTTATTAAAAAGACTTGGCATGTGTAATATTATTATCCACATAAATGTTTCACGTGTGGATGCATCATAATTTGTTCACCTTGCCCTTGGTCTTTACTGTTTTGGTTCTTTTCAGTGTTTTGTGATTAAAATAATGCTACAGTAAGCATATCTGTGCACAAATCTTTATTTACATTTTTAGTTGTTTCTTGGATGGAAGGACTACTGGTTGGAAATGCAGAAATCTGGGACGGTCACTATTTTACCATGCAGTCTGGATCTGTGTGTCCACTTCCTCATTAGAAAATGATGTATTTGAGCTCGATGGCCTTAACCTTCTTTCTAATTCAAACATCATCTTCAAGTTAGAGTAATAAATTACTTTATTGAAGTGGAAGCACAAAGGCAACACCGGTGTTTTGTCCTCAACAAAGCTCACGGGAAGAGAGGCCACTTGCCTGGGCTTCTCACTTGGAAGAGTTCAGTGTCTTTGAGAGAGGAGGTTTTACTTCGTAGTTCAAGTATCATTGTTTGTCCTTCAGTCTCCATTCCTGATATAGCAATGATTTTATACATATATATAAATATACATATATTTATATATGAATATAAATTATATATAATATCTATAAGCTGTATGTATAAATATTATAGATAATATATATAAATGTCCTGTGAGCCTATTTTAAAATTATATGTAATTTTAAAATAGGCTCGCAGGACATTGAGCATTAAGAATATCAACTATCGGGACGTCTGGGTGGCTCAGTTGGTTAAGCAGCTGCCTTCGGCTTAGGTCATGATCCCAGCGTCCTGGGATCGAGTCCCACATCGGGCTCTCGGCAGGGAGCCTGCTTCTCCCTCTGCCTCTTCCTACCACTCTGTCTGCCTGTGCTCGCTCTCTCTCTCTCTCTAACAACAACAACAAAAAAGAATATCAACTATCTTGTCCCATGTTTGAGGATGACTTAGCTACACAAGAAGAACTGATTGCATTACCTGTCTTTATTTTGTCTTATAGTTCTGTATTGTTTTTGTTTTTATTTTTGCCTCCCCCCCCCCCGCCCCCGTGAAGTAAGTTTCATTATAGTAGTCATAAGTGCACAGCCTGAGGATCTGGCCTTATTTCACAATTTCCTGGTGGGACCTTTTCTCAGCGATGGCTCCTTACTGTTAATTTTAATATACGCTGAGGCTGCATTGCATCTCGCTATCTCCCTTCCAGTCTCTGGCAGGGATAAATGCTGCTCGTGTGAACAGGCTGTAAGTGTTGACTTCACAAAGGAAAAGGCATCCACATGTCATTGCCGAATAGAGAAAGTGGAATCTGTGTCCTCTGTCTCTCCAGCTCTTCCCCAGATCTGTCTGTCCTGAGTGAGTCTTCCTCGCTGGTGACAGAATTTTCTGGTTCTTAAGCTCATTTTGGAAGAGGCATTAGAATCTTCTTTTGGCTCTTCATCCAGTTGCTTCTCTAAGTTGTGCAGGGAGCCCATGTGGCCAGCAGAATTCTGTGTCAAGTCCAACGTGGTCTCTCTCCTCTGGCTGCCATCAAAAGACCCTTTGTTTCCTCCCCCTCCCCCTCGGCCAGGACGCGGTGAGCCCCCTGCGAAGGATGGAAATTCTCCCATCACACCATAGCATTCAGCAGCTTTTTAGAACCAGTTCCAAAAGGAAAACATCTTCTGCCCACACAAGTCTTGCCCATCTTTACTTTGCCTCAGGAAATACAGGGCTGGAATAATTAATCAAGTCAGATACAAACTCAATTTAAGGGGGCACATCATTCTCCTTTGTACATGTGCATCTAATGTTTTCTTGAGTTTCAAGAAAGTTGCTTAGGAAGCGCAATTTTAATAATTGTGAACTTCTCGTTTTTCGCTTCTGTGCCCACTCTTTTCCCATGTCTAGCAGTTCTTAAACGATTTTCACAAACCTTTCCTTAAGAAAGCTTGAGTTCCCACTGAGTCCAATTCTTGAGTGTAGAATTATTTCCTAATGGGAACAACTTTGCTCTTCTGTATAGTAATCATTCACTAACCCTGTGTGTGTGTGTGTGTGTGTGTGTGTGTGTGTGTGTGTGTGTTTAAACATTTTCACAAAGCAAGGAATGTATCTTTGCTTTATTTTTGCCTCATTTTAGTAAACATGGTTTCAGGTGAGGAATGCTGACTTTGGGAATTTCTGACTTGTTTTTTCTTGTTCTGCACCTGTTTGCAATCCCCTTGTCTTGTCTTTTCTGCCCGTCTCCCTCTTTTTCCAGGGCTGTGCTTGGCTAGTGGCTCAGAAGTAATTTGGTAAGAAACAGGTGAACATGAGCTCCTAGAAGAATGCATGTTGACTGTAGAGGTGCTTCTGTCTGTTCTTGTTCCTTTGTCCTGATCTCTAGGCCTGTGATCACTATGAAAGCCAGTAGCAAGCCAAGATCCACGCTTCCGGCTCTTTCCTCTAGATATTTGGTCCATTTCAGTAAAGGCAGAAGTTTGTTACAAACTCTGAAGTTTCACAGAGGGCTAAGTTAAAGTTCTGGAGGTCTAGGTCAAGCTTAAGGCATAACTGGGATTGTAGGGAAACCAGAGGACAACAATAGGGGGTGAGAAGAAAAAGAAAACAAGTAACTGTCCACTGGGAGAAGAACAGAGCCCACCTCACCATGGTCCCCAGCCCTCTCTCCTGAGACTCTGGTTACACACCATTTGTTTCTTAATTTTAAATGTACTTATTGGGGCACCTGCATGGCTCAGTTAAGCCATGGTTAAGTATCCAACTCATGATTTCAGCTCGGGTCCTGGTGTCAGTGTCCTGAGATCGAGCCCCATGTCAGGCTCTGTGTTCAGCGGGAAATCCGCTTGAGAGTGTCTCTCCTCCCTCTGACCCTCCCCTCCCCACGCTCTCTCTCGAATAAACAAATAAATAAATCTTTTAAAAATGTGCTTATTTACTTTTAAATAGATAACACAGTCACTCAATTTGAAAACCAAAAAGTACACAACATCACACATGGAGATTCTTCCTCCTGTCCTGTTTCCCGTCCACCCAGCCTCCTTCCGACCCTGACCAGGAAGGCAGGTTTCTTTGACGTGGATCCTTGAGGTTCCCTTTAGGCGTACTTCCACGCCAACGAATGCAAGTGTAGATTCTTCCTTGGCCATTCATTTCGTTGTCCATTTATCTCCTCTCTCACATCCTCACTTTATTTCCTCGTATTCTACTCTCCGTGACCTATGGTTGGAGCTCTTTTCTGAGGAGCAGGGTCAGTGGTCACTTGTTTTACTTATGTCTGATACCCCCGACCAGATTCATACATGTGCTTGTCTTCTCCCCACAGATGAAGTGGAAAGTGAGAAATGGTACCTGTCTACAGACTTTCCATCAACCACCATCAAGACAGAGCCGATTACGGAGGAGCCGCCCCCAGGACTTGTTCCCTCCGTCACTTTGACCATCACAGCCATCTCCACCCCTTTTGAGAAGGAGGAACCCCCGCTGGAAATGAATACTGGGGTATGCTCACTTTCCTTCCCTACACACACATTGGATCAAAAGACATGCATCCTCATTCTCCAATAAGGCATTTAACCATTTTTGGAGCTAGGGGTTCTAGATGCTTCAGGTTCTAGATGTTTCGGGGGATCTAGAGGCTGCATATGTGTGTATGTATATATCAAGGCTGTGTTGATTTGGGATTGGCATTGATTATGCCACTTCCTTTAAAGGCATTGTTCAGAAAACTGGTAGCAAGTCTGCTTTCATTTTTCCGATGACTGCTGTTACAAAATTAAGATAAATAGACCGATATCCATGGTTTAAAAAAACAGAAAAAACAAAAAACCAAACTCCTCATGGGATCGATTTTTAGGCCAGTGGAAAGAGAGGGACTAAATGATGATGCAATCCTTGGCTTGTATGCCGGCGCTGAGGGAAGTGTTGTTTCCTGTGTTATGATTTCCTCTCCTTGTGCAATGTGGAGTTGCTCTGACCCAACTTGGGGATCTCCCACCTGCCAGCTTTTATTGTATTACACGTGGAAAACATCCTAAATTGGGCATTTCTTTCTTGTTGGATTCCATGCCCACATGCCTACCCCACCTTCTCTCCAGGCATTTCCAGTGTCCAGTGGTGGGCCAGAATCATACGTGGACATCTTCTTCCAGATGTTGAAAGCCAGTCCTGAATTTCCTAAAGTTCAAAGCCAAAGGTTTATAAACAATGGCTCCACTGATGTTAAGTCAGAACTTCTCTGAGCAAGGCATCCTATCTACCTGTGCCTTTTTAGGAAGAGGTCACACAGAAGCAGTAGAAAGCTTTCATGCACACTTGTTCTTAGCGCTCTCTACAACCCCCCTGGGAAAAGTGGGAGGCTGTGGACAGAGCCCCACTACAGCGGCGCTCTAGAATTCCTTTCTCATGGGCGGCCTGGTTCTGTTCATTGCACTGGGCTTCGAGAGTGCCTCTCAGTCTTCTCGAACCATGAGATGTCAGTTCGGTTGATTTTTTAGTGTGTAATTAAGCAAGGCCAGGGTCTTGGCCTCGCTCCACGCATAGGCCAGAGACCTTTTCTTCCTTCTGTAGTGAGTGTTCATGGTTCGACACTCTCAATCCCGAGGAAGCCTGGGGGGGATCACAGACTGTTTGGTTCAGGCAGCTCCTGCTATAGGACAAACTATTGGAGGCCTGTGGCCCTTTTCAAAGTTGCCAGACTATTTTATGGTATTTATATTATGATAAAAACAAAAGAAAGAGAAGGCCTGGTTTTTTAACTTCGGAATCCCGAGCGCTCGGTCTGCTGAAGAGCCAGGTTAGGCGGTGAGAGAAAGTCTAAGAAGGAAGCCGCCTGCCTGTCAGAGAAAGAGCCTGCTTGCGCTCAGCCCAGAGAAGTGGGGCTGCCCAGAGAGGGAGACACATGGTTGGATGACAAGCCGCTCCCCTGGTGTCCCTCTAGGTTTGTTCCTGGTTTTTAAAAACTGTTTGAAATTCCTCCTCTAGGTTGATTCCTCGTGCCAGACCATTATACCTAAGATCAAGCTGGAGCCCCATGAAGTGGATCAGTTCCTCAACTTCTCTCCGAAAGAAGGTCCGTCTGCTCTTCCTGGCTTCCTTGGGGTCCCGGATGGGGGGGTGCGGAGAAAGGGGGTGTGGGAGAGAGTGCTGGCGTTCACATGTAGCACAGGCATCGCCTGCTCTCTGAAATAGCTCTGCTCTCAAAACCCTTGGTTCTAAATACAAATGAGGAAAGCTAAATTTTAATTTCCCCTCTGTGTCACATGGTTAAATCTTTTATCTAAATATTTGTATATGCTTAAGGCTTTTATGCTAAGTCTTGTATTTTACTTTTACTCCTAGCAGAGGTGTTTTTTCCCCAAACTTTTATGGTCAGCTATGACTTGGGTGCTGGTGAACAAGGCAAGTGTTGCCTTTCTGGGTGTGAATGTATGAATCAAGCCCCATTCTCTGTTCTGCGGGCCTGCGCAGTAGAGGCCAATAGACAAATAGCCACAAAGGCACCTGGCCTGTTTAAAGCAACTCAGTTTAAACCCTTTGTCAAGTGAATCCATGATTTGATCATCCACTGTTCTTAAATGCTGGCTTTGGTGGACAGTAGTTACAAGGAGCCTCTTTCCTAGTTACAAATTAGTTCATGCATTCCAATGTCGTATTCTAAGGTGTCATACTTTTCACTTTTTCTTTCTTTGCATCAGTTTCTTTCTGACTTCTCCCTCTTGTTCTCAGATGAAGCCCATACTGGGGAATCCTGAACACTGACCACCCCCCCACCCCCCGCCAACAAGTGTCATAAAGTCTAAGGAGGCTTTTTTGGCCTTTTTAAAAATGGAGATACCCCTGCGTGGGCCCTGTGCTTTAAATTTTGTGCCTCCAGACCTACCATCATCTTTTTATTGATGTCTTCTGGATGAGATTAGGACAGTTTGTTAGTGTGGTCGACAAACAAGAAAGTCATGTTTGCGTTTGTCATAGAAAATGTGTGGGTGTTACAAATGAGCAGTTCTCCTGAAAGCATAACGCCCTTCATTCTGCTAGGAACTCGGGATTTTATCTGTGACAGTTTAATCAGGGCTGGTATTTGCCTTTGTTATCAGTAAGAAACGATTACATTTTTGAAATTAACAATATCGACTAGAACCCATTTAGAAACGCTATATCTTTCCACGGAGTGGTCTCCATTAGTGCTTTCCACTTACTTAACTGTTCTAAAGTAATTCCTTTCTTTTTCATGAAGACTATTCAATACATCTTGCTCTTTTAGTTTATGTTGCCATATGCTTCAGAAAGTGTCCTAACTGTAACAATGATGGTTCAGGCTTCAGACTCAGGGATCACTAGAGAAGAAACATTTCAAGAGTAAAGTAAGTGGCGGGCAGTCCTTCCTCATTATCCTAGATAAACAGAGAGGAGGAAATTCAATATCTTAGAAGCAGTGGAGCTTCTAGGCAAAGTAGCTTGCTGTCCCCAGACCTTTCAAGTAATCTGAGACTGGTATTTCAAGTGATATTTAGAAATCTGATACCGAGGCACCTAGAGCCAGGTCAGAAGCTCTTAATAAGCAGGAACAAAGAAATTTGAGTTTCTCTCACTTTTCCTGATGTGCCAGGTCTGTTTTTTTTGTAGAGCACCTTCTGCTTGGAAAAGAAAAAAATATTAAAATAATTTGGACTATGCTAAGGGAGAGGGGCAAGGAAGCTCTAGGTGCAGTTGGCTAGTTCTAAATGTAACAGCACGGTGTGGCAGACAGCAGGAGCCCCTGATAGGTTTTGCTCTTGGGTTTTGTGGTGGTGGTGGTGGCAGTGGTGGTTTCTCCCACCATTGTTAAAAGATAAACTGAGGCATATTAACATTTTTAGGAGTTTATTGGAGAAAAAGTGTATTCAAATTGGCAGCGCCAAACCACAAGGTGTTGGGAGTCTTCCACCATTGGGCACTCAGGAGAGACTTTGATACTTTGTTGGAAGCAAAGTCAGGAGATCCTTGAGTGGCTGTTGTTTAAAGCCTAGTTGGTTCTCTATGACTGGTTGCCCTTGGGTTTCAATTTGGTAACCTTGATGTGTCTACAGGCATCAATCTTGGTTTGTTCACATAGACCACAGCATGAAAGACACCTCGGTCCAATGGCCTCTTTGTTGAAGCCATTGGACACCTTGGTTGACACTCTCAGGACTCTGTTCTGGGCAGGGGCGGGGCGGGGGGGGGGGGAAGCATATTTAAGGCCCCTGGAACCGTTGGCAGCGATGTTGGCATTAGAGATGCAAAGATTATTTTAGAATATTCCTTGGCTTTCGAAGTGCCCGCAGACTGTACAAAGCCCAGGGGGCTCTTTGGCAAGACTTTGTCAGAGAAAAGGGGAAGGATCTAGTGAAGGTACTATGTTAGAAAAAGACGAAGAGAGGAAGGCGCAGAGAAAGAGCTGTGTGCTGTGAACAGCAGGGAGGGCGGCACAGGACTGGCTCTGGGTGGGATCTGGTGGGTCACTTGTGTCTCAGAAGGCCCTTCCCACCTCAGGTGGTCTCTGGTTACAGGAGAGAAGAGGAGGCTGAAGCCTTTCCGTGACCCCAAGCTCTCCTCCGGCCGAGCTGCCCCTTTGGTACTAAAGGGCTCGGTTGTCTTGGGGGCCCCGAAGCAGTGTGGGGTGAAAAGCTTACCCAAGGTTATGCCCCTTGGCTCAGAACCAGTGGCTGCCTCTCAAGGTGCTTCAGCTTAGCAGGAATAGAAAGGAGACCGGAAAAAGGAGAGCTCTTTTGTCCATAAGTCTGAACTCAGAGTGGATTGTGCCTTCTGGAGCCCATCCCCGCTGCCCTGGAGATGTGTGACTGATGACACCGACTGGGGCTCACACGTTCCAGCAGACAGCCTGTCTGTGACTCCCTGAGGGGAGGCGAAGGGACTGTGGAGCAGCAAGGCTCCCCCAGCACGCACGCGCGCGCACACACAGACACACACACACAGACACCCAGACACACACGCACCGCTTTTCCAGTGCCTCCCTACCTAGCTACAGATGGATTTAGGATTTTCTGAAGGAAGAATGTCAGCCGTCTTGCCTGGGGGCCCTGCCATGCACATTCCTTCAGAAACAAATGAGCTTTTCTCAAAGCAGCCTTTGGGAATGCTCTCGGGCTCCATGTTTTGCTAATTTTTTTTTTTTTTTTTTTTAAGCACCTGATCCATTAACGTGGTTCACAAGTCAAAGGATATAAATGATAAGAAGCAAATACAGTGAGAAGTTATGCGCCCTGCCACGGTTTACCCTAACGGTTTACCCTAATTTCCCCCAGCCCCCAAGAGGTCGTAATTTTATTGATTTCTTATGTATTTCCCATGTTTCTTTATGCAGAGACAAACAAATAGGAGTCTGTATTCACCTGCTCGCCTCTTTCATACAAAAGGAGGACTCTTTTATATACCGTTCTGCACCTTGATGTTACCCCCTCCCCCCTAACAAAATACACTGGAGATCTTCCCCTATCCGCACTCGCAGCATCTCCATCCCTTTGTTCAGCTGACCCGCGTTGGGCTGTGTGGACGTGCAGCCGATTGACCACCTCCGGGTCCTGCTTCGTTGCTGTCTGATGGATGAAACCCGCTTTCTTTCCCTCAGCCTCCGTGGAGCACCTGCACTTACCCCCCACCCCTCCCAGCAGCCACAGCAGCGACTCGGAGGGCAGCCTGAGCCCCAACCCCCGCCTGCACCCCTTCGGCCTGCCGCAGACCCACAGCCCTGCCAGAGCCGTGGCGCGGGCCCCCTCGGCCCTGTCCAGCTCCCCTCTCCTCACGGCCCCTCACGTGAGTATTTCGCCGGCAGCCCTTACCCTTTGGTCCCTTGGAGCTTCGCTGGGAGTGGGTGTCCTTCAAGGCCACTTGACACTTGTTCTTGTAAGGAACTCTTAGGTTTAGTTGCTAAAGCAGGGTGATAGCCACCTTGAAGAACACTTTTTAAGACCTGCCTATTGATCTCGCCATGCTAACACCATCCTCTGCCCTTTCCCGGTGCACATGCCCGTTACCGCTTGTTTGTTTCATTGGACGCAGCCAGAGCAGAAGGGGTCACACTGTTGTGTTGTCTTCCTCCTCAAAATCACATCCCAGATACTTACCATCACTTTTGGTAATCCTGTGGCCTATGATAGGAAATAACTTGTTTTTCAAATAAGCAGTCTTTGATGAACCTAAAACTTTGTCCGAGATGAAATGTTTTGTTGCCGAAAGCTCAAAAGTATAGTTTAACCCTTTCTTGCCTGTGGTACAACTCCCAACCCAGAGACTTGTGTTCGAAAGCACGAGTCATCATTCATTCCTAATGTGTATAAGGGCACCTTGTCCCCGATAAAAATAGAGACAGAGAATTAACATTTTACTATTCTGAAGAATTCATTGATTTCTATGAAATCTGAAGAATGATAAAATTATTATCAACCGTGTTGAATTTATATCACATAGAGAACATTTGAATGAGATGAGATATTTAAAAATTTTGTAAGAATCATCTCTCAGTTAATACAATTTTGGCGGTGTAAAGTCAGTGTGCCCCACGGAGTTCTGGATCTGTGGCCATGTTAGGAAGTCCTCCCGGTGTCACACCCCTACAGTGTCTTGTTTGCGCTTCTTAATTAGCTCTTGGTATCAAACCCCAGTACTTCTACTATATACTGGGCACCTTGACCTTTTGCTGTTTCAACAACTTCCTATCCATTCTAGACAGGACAGCATCTTCAAGTGCTTTTCAGAATACTGCCTTTTGCTTGGAATGCCCTCCTCTCTCTGTGTAAATCATCCCCTTCCTTTTAAACCCAATGTCAGTCTCCTCTCCTACCCTTAAGCCTTTCCTTATCACACACACTCATGTGTCTCTATCCCCAGATTCTGAATGCACCTTGAGTTGTATTACAGCATTCCGTGTGTATTAATTCAGTCTCAGTCTTGATCACAAGCTATGATTTGAGAGATGCCTTTTCTTTGGAGTGTTCCATGACCTTGAATATGGGGCTCAGATGTTGTTGGCGCTCAGCTTCATCATTCTGTGATGGGCTAAATGAGATGAACTATTGTCCCGGGTCTTCACTGCTGATGGACAATCTGGGACTGTCCGAAGCCAGAGACTTCCATGAGATGTGCCTGCAGGTGGATTTCTGGGAGCCCTGGCCCCTTAGCTTTTAGTGGGGGACAAGAAGTGACCCCTGGTATGTGGAAAGCATCTTGCAAAACTGTGTTTTCAGGAGAACAAGGACACTCTTTCACCAAGAGCTCCAAGTGAATCCCCCATCACTCCCAGGCCATGAAATCTCGAGATGTGGGAAATGAATCCTGTAATGTTTCACCCACTGGGGTACCTTCTGGGAATTGATGGGTGGAGGTTTCTTCACCCTTTCCCTTGAATGATAATCCTTGGTTGTGTTCTCCATCTTTGCTTCCACTTCAGACTACTCATCTCTCACCTGAAGCATATGAGCACCCTTTCCTCTCAGAATTTTGCAAGTTTCTTTTTTTTAAGATTTTATTGATCTATTTGACACGAGAGAGAGAGAGAGATCACAAGTAGGCAGAGAGGCAGGCAGAGAGAGAGGAGGAAGCAGGCTCCCTGCTGACCAGAGAGCCCGATGCAGGGCTGGATCCCAGGACCTTGGGATCATGACCTGAGCCGAAGGCAGAGGCTTAACCCACTGAGCCACCCAGGTGCCCCTGAATTGTGCATGTTTCTTGAGTGTTGCCCCCTTGTTCCGCTTTGACCCTTTTTCTGCCCCTTAATCTGCACAGAAACTGCAAGGGTCAGGTCCACTGGTCCTGACAGAAGAGGAGAAGAGGACCCTGATCGCCGAGGGCTATCCCATCCCCACCAAATTGCCTCTAACAAAATCAGAGGAGAAGGCTTTGAAGAAGATTCGGAGGAAAATCAAGAACAAGGTGAGCCCTTTAAATCGAGGTGCTTTTATGATCAGAGACCATGACAAGAATTAAGCCTGGGTACCCCCAATCCCCCTCTTCCCAGTGGCCAACACTGGCCCATCTCATGGAGGGAGGACAAGGGGGACAAGGCTCAGTCTTGCCCTTCCCCTCAGTGGGGAGCAGGAACACAGTCCCCACTGACCCCTGTGTTCCTCCAGTCCCTCCACCCATCCTCTGTGTCAGTGGATCCCAAATTGGGTGTGCCTATTCCTTGGTGCCCATGGGGATCCATTCCGGGCTAAGAGGAAAACATTAGAACTCCCATTAATATTTTTTACATCAGCCTTTTAAGTTTCTGTTTTATGATGTATGTAGTATTTCCTTCCCGTGGGCATGTGTATAATTTATAAATAAACTAATATAAATGCATTATGGGTGTTTAAATTTTTTTTACTAGGTTTTTGATTAAAAAAAAAAAAATCCTGTAATCTGCCATCCTATGCCTGGATTTAGTAGTCTCCTAGCCCTAGGTCCCTACAGGGAAAATCAGGACTAGTGAGTTCAGGGGGCATGGCTAGGGTACAGATAGGCCAGAAGGCAAGAGACAGAGAAAGAAAGAAAAAGAGAGTTCAGTTACCACTCTTCGTCCCTGTGCAGAACCAGGAAGGGGGTTATGTCTGATCAAGCCCAACTGCCTTGGTGTACATGTTCTAGTTGAGCCAACTGAGGCCCATGGAGTTGAAGTCATTTACTGAAGATGACATAGATGGTTTGTGACCCACAGGTTCTGTTCTGACTCAGGCCTGCCAGGCTTCCCATGAGGGGCCCACTTTGGTGGGAACTAGTGACCACACAGGCTGGTTGAAACCAGGGAGGTCAGAAGAGATGAGTCACAGATGAGCCAGCAGGTTATCTCAATGAAGAACGGCCACAGAAATGAGCAGGACTCTGGGGATTTCTGTGCGGAACAGACTCCTCTCTTCCATTTACACACAACTGACTTCCGGAGCCGCAGGAAGTTAATCCTTTCTTTTCCCCTTCTGTGTCAGATTTCTGCCCAGGAAAGTAGGAGAAAGAAGAAAGAATACATGGACAGCTTGGAGAAAAAGTAAGCCTCCTGCCGAAACTGGGTGTGTTACTGGGTGATCTGCCTAGGAAAATGGGAGTGTGCCAAGCTTCTGTTTTCAGGGAAAGTGGATAAAGTTCATTCTGGCCACCATCAAAGCCGGTTGGCCCATCCCCTAGGTCTTGCCTGCCACCTAGTGGATTTGAGAGCGGGAGGCTTTACAAGGATGGCCTTAAGTTAAAAAATGCAATCTTAGCAGGCGTTGGTACCACAGCATTTCTAACCAGAGTAAATCCTCGAAGGCTTCCTTGCAAACAAGTGCAAATATTAACACTCATTCCCGTTCCTGGAACTCTCCTCAGAGGAGAGGCACTGTTTCCGCCGAAAGGAGCAGTGCTAATTCATCCCTCAGCCCCAGAGAAGGCGCGGGCCGTGCATCCAGTGCCGCCGGCGTTCCTTACTTTCCGTCCACTGTCATTCATGCTTCGAGCTAGCTCCTACCCACAAAAACACTCGAAGGCATCGTTTGTTCTTCTGAGTAGTCCAGAATATCAGGAGGGCTGTCGAGAAACATGAATGAGACGCAATTTTGTATTAGCCTTAGAAATACAGTTCTCCACTTGACCAACAAATATGGTCTAAGATGGAAATGAGGCCCCTGACCCGGAAATGAGGCCCCCGACCCGGAAGTGAATCTTCCTGTGTGTCTGGGGAGATGAGCAGATCCTGGCTGGTTCTTGACATTCCTACTGGAAGTTAGTGTCTCTACATTCCTAGGTTAGGTGTTGGAGCATGAAGTAGTCCCATGATGTTCCATTATTTTCTGTAGGCTTCAGGGTCAAGATGGTCTTTAATGCCTCTGGGAG
The DNA here is from genome assembly GCF_022355385.1 of Mustela nigripes. Lineage (NCBI taxonomy): Eukaryota > Metazoa > Chordata > Mammalia > Carnivora > Mustelidae > Mustela > Mustela nigripes. The sequence goes on from NC_081560.1 coordinate 15,376,704, forward strand.
GCATGTTCCTGCAGCTGGATTCCTTGTCTTGAGGCGTTGCGTTTTTCTCCAACCCCCTTGTCTATCCCTATCAGTCCTTCTGGCCAAGACTACAGCCAGCAGCATCCAGGCTCCTGTAAATGAGGGAGATGAGTGATGGACATTGAGAGCAATAGGGACGAAATAAAAGAAATCGAGGTTGGAGCACCCTAGGACTTTACAGTTTGTACCATCCTTATTCATTTTCTTGTTCTGAGGCACGTGTTACTCATCTCTCTCTCTCTTTTTCTTTTGTCTTCTTACCTTTCTTCCCAACTGAGGTTGGCTAGGCTCTCTCCCTCACTTCCCTAGAGCAGCTGAAGCCCAGTCCTCCTTCTCCAAACCCTACCTGCATTCGCTCAACTGGTACAACTAATTGTCTTCTCTCTTGCTCCTCTGTAGGGTGGAGTCTTGTTCAACTGAGAACTTGGAGCTTCGGAAGAAGGTAGAGGTTCTGGAGAACACCAATAGGTGAGTGTCGCTAGTGTGAAGAGCTGTTGAAACTGCCTAATGGAAAGGGGGGGGGGTGCAGATCCAGGACTAGAGTAGGAGGAAGGTATGAAGGCACTCGGGATGGCCATATTCCACACACGCACACTTGTATACACACACACACACACACACACACACACATACTCTCTTTACTTTTCCTAAAATACATGGCAGGAAGCTTGGAGGAGAATAAGGATGGTAGGTTTGTTTCTCCTGAAAAAGACATTCAGCTTTAGAGGTGGACGGGAGGGACTGGCCTCTTCATTGTCACCCAATCTTAGTAACAGATGGTGTTTACTCGTGAAAGGAAAAGAGGACACCAGGTTTGTTTTAAGTTCCAGTGTATAAAAATTAATGACATTTCAAACCCATTTAAAAAAAAATCTGTAGGACAGAGTGAGTTAACAGGCTCTTCTAGCCCTTTCTTGTCAGGTATTGTTTTTAGCGCATCACAGATGTCAACTCCTTAACCTTCCAGCAACCCTATGAGGTGGTCCTATTAATATCCCCATTATATAGAGGAGATCGCTGAGACTCAGACGGTTAGGTGATATGCCCAAAGTCACACAGAAAATAGTGGAGTTGCATTTGAATGCAGGCAACTTGGCTCTGGAGCCTAAATGTAGGAGAAGTGTATTGAGTGCTGTCCTGGGTCATATGCAAGAGAAAGGGGTTGAGGTATGGGATTAAGAAAAAGGGGTTAAGGTATAGGGTTAAGAGTTGGGGAGTTTAATCTAGAATGTGTGTATGTGTACGCAGTGCCTACTACACTTTAAAAATTAAAATATTTGTTAGGGGATCCTGTTGCCCTTAGTTTTTACAGATCTGACAATGCAAGCCGAGAAAAATAGCCTTTTAGGTAAGAAGAATATTACTTAATCATTTCAAGGCTTAGCATTAATGCCTAATAATGATTTTGCAATCGTTAAGAGATCAGGTTAAATCTATTTGCCTGTCATTTGATAACACTAAATTTGGCTCCCGTCTTCATGGTGCGATGCTTAGGCAGCAGGCTTGTCTACTCCTAAGCTTAAACTACCATCAGTGGGAACATCGGACATTGTAACCCACTGGACTTCCCTCTGTGTTTCTGGGAACGTCTGTGCTCAAACAGCAGGTCGAGGGCAGTTGCCTCAGGTGCTCCACAGAGGATGGCAGAAGTAAATAAACACCCCCGGCTCCAGGTGCTCTCGCCTTGACCCCCTGCGGCAAAGGGCTTTAGGGCTCTGTTTTCATGGTTCCTTGTGGTCAAGTAGTCTCCTGAGGCTTTGCCCCTTCTTACCTCCAACTTCACTCCTGCCGTAGTAGATCTCCGGGCCCTGAACCCCTACCAGAGTCTGTGTACACCTGTTAGCGTCCTGAACGCCCGTCCTAGCACTTACAATGCTCCATGTTCACGAGTGGGACAAATTCACATTATGAACTGGTGAAAGAGGAAGAAGAATGTATCCAAGATAATCCTGGAGTTTGATCCAGGTTCGTCCTTGTCGAAGGGCTCCAGGTGCCAGGTCTTCTCGCAGCCACACGGGGGCAGCAGAGGTGCAGTACGGGCTCAGCTTTGGGGAGCGGGGTGCTTGGGATGAGAAGTGCTCTGCTGCCCGCTTCTCCTAGAAAGGGCCTCTCCTCCCCTCTCCCGGATGACCTTACTGTATCGTATTTTTTTTTTAAAAAAAGATTTTATTTATTAATTTGAGAGAGAGAGAGCGCGTACTCGGGCAGGGAGGGAGTGGGAGAAGCTGATTCCGCTGAGAAGGGAGCCATACCTGGGGCTGGATCCCAGGACCCTGAGATCACCACCTGGGCCAAAGGTAGATGCTTAAAAGAAGCTACCCAGACACCCCCATATTTTTTAAACTTAAAAAGACAGCCCGGTGGGGCGCCTAGGTGGCTCAGTGGGTTAAGCCTCTGCCTTCAGCTCAGATCATGATCTCAGAGTCCTGGGATCGAGCCCCGCAACAGGCTCTCTGCTCGTCAGGGAGCCTGCTTCTTCCTCTCTCCCTGCCTGCCTCTCTGCCTACTTGTGATCTCTGTCTGTCAAATAAATAAATAAAATCTTAAAAAAAAAAAAAAAAAAAGACAACCCAGGTGCTTGGGCGGCTTTTTCGGTTGAATGTCTGCCTTGAGGCTTGGGTCATGCTCCCCGGGTTCTGGGATCAAATGCGGCATAGGGCTCCCTGCTCAATGGGGACTCTGCTTCTCCCTCTGCACACCCCCCACCACTTGTGCACACGCTCTCTCTCTCTCTCTCTCTCTCTGTATCTCAAAAAATAAACAACTTACACATGTAATATATTCCTCATCACAGAAAAAAATTAGAAACTACAGTTCAAAAAGAAAAAATTAAAATCTTTTCACCCAGAGATATTTATATTTTGTAATATTTTATATGTGCGTATTTATACATATACACATCCTCTTTCATTAAGAGCTTTTCCCATTTAACAGAACACAGTGGGCATATTTTCCTATCAGTGTATTTCCTCAGAGTCCTTATTTCTGTCAGAAGCTGATAAAGAGCTATCGTGTGAGGAACACTGACATAAGGTACATCTGATTCTGTGTAACACAATCTGTGTTTTGCCAATTACTTTTATCTTTTTAAATAATGGCCATGGCGATTTCAATAATATTAGTTATTCTGGAACAGGAGTTACGGGAACATATGGTATATTTGAGCGTGGGGTCAGCCTATCTCATGTTCTTCCCTGTGAGTCAATGATGAGTTTCCTCTTTTCTTCTTCATGGACTGTGTGGAAATTCTTCCCAGCATTTAGCCTGTTGGAACCTCCACTGAAGAAACAACGTGCCCCAGGCCTGCTCTGTCTCTTGGCGGCCCTGTATTCTCTGCCTTCAAAACTCAACCTTGCAGGCAGACAACCCTTCTTTTGTGGCTGACAGTTGACTGACCTGTAGTCAGTGCTCTTATCAGATAATCTTATCAGGGGACTCCTGGGGTTATAATTTCTAAGTAATTTTTAATGTGTTTTAGCCTGAGAGGTCAAGACATGAGCGCAGGGCTGTTCTCATTGAGACAAGGAAAGTGGGTCTGCATCCCTTTGGCGTCTTGCCCTCCTCAAGGGCCTCGCCTTGCTCTGAGGACACGGCACTAACCACAGTGACTCTGTTGTAACCTTGGCAGTCTCTTGCCATCCACCTGTCCCGAAGAGGTGGTGGTTTGGGCATGTGGCAAGGGAGACTTTTGGACCCTTTGCTCACACAACATTAAGTCAGTGACACAGTGTTTGAACTAAGTACAGGGCTGGGCCTAATGAACACACACCTGTGTTTGTGTTCCTGGCCCTGTTTCTTGGATTATCATCCTTTGGAGGTAGCTGGATAGACAGAGAAGAGCCAGGCATGAACCGGATCCCACATCTCTGGAGTGGGCTGGGGGATCGCGGGCGCAATGATGTCATGGGACCTGACATGGTGGGGAAAGTGAGTGGCTATTTCCTTGTTGACCACATTAAAGGAAGATGATTTTTTCATTTTCCCACTTCCGTGTTACACCCCAAGAGGGACTTTTCCATCTCTCTGGATAAAAATGAGCGCTCCAATTCAGAGTCAATCCTGAATCTTTTGGTTAATGCTGGACTTAGCAATGGCCACCTGGTAGAGCGCATTGTTGGTTTCTAGGTGTAAAGACCCTTTTCTCTGAGCTCAGGAAGTTGGAAGGGGATGAGGACGGGAGAGAAAATGAAGAAATGCTCTTAACACTTCTGCAGCCTTACCCGGAGCCTCTCGGAGCAGAGCCAAGCCGTGAGAAAGCACCTTCACACTTGCACTGCTGAGGCGAGCCACTAATTGCGTGCCATCAGGAGATGTGTGAGATGAGAGAGAGATAGCTTCCCAGGGGGCCTGTCTTCCTGCACTCAATCAGGAAATACATTTTCACTTACAAGGTCCGGGTGAGGCCCGCGTATGTGTGTGTGTGTGTGTGTGTGTGTGTGTGGCTGCTGGACAATCATGCTGGCTTTCCCATGCCCATCCCTCACCCCTCTAAGCTGCAGGTCCTCTGGACGGCCCTACCCTCGTCTCATTCCAGAGGACTCCTGTGCAGGTGACCCACACCGCTCAGCCCAGCAGTTTCCCATGTCGGTGGTTCTGTTGGCCCTCTGGTTCCATATTGTGTCCCTTGCCTCTGTCAGGCTGTGAGCCACAGGCCCTCTCCTCCTGCCCCGATGTGTGGAGCCATGTGTGGGAGCTTAGGCCTGAATTCCACGTTAGCACAGACTACCTAATTTGACTTCATTTTTTGGAGGGGGACCTGAGGCACCGTGAGGTTCAGGTCATCCAAATGTCTAGAGGTAGAACGGTAGACCTCAGCCACTCAAGTTTTAAATTGATACAGATCTTCATTTTTCTTCTGCTATGCCCCTTTCTCTTTCAAGGACCACTGCCTTCGCCCAGCACAGGGCTAACTTAAACCCGAATAGGAGGGCCTTGCTTTGGACTTGTGTTTTCGGGGACCCTGCTCTGGCTCACCTCTAGCCACACAGCCGTCCATGGGAAGACAGTCAGCAGGCCCAAGGCAATGTTTGCATGTGGAGTTCTTCCTCTACCCCCTCAGTCCTCACCCTGGTAACCTGGGACTCTGGAATTCCCTGCCCCAGGGGCCTTGGGTCATCTCCAGGGCCTGCGTGGGTCTCTACCCCAAGTTCTCTTCTCCGAAGGGTAGACCAAGCCACCAGGGGCCATCCCCGAAGCTGGTGCATCAGGAGTTTGAACCCGGCTGCTGTGTGCCTGGAGTCCTGCATGGGGTTCATGTCCTCTCAGCTCTAACCCTCTCTGTCTACCTCCACTTGTCTTGTTCTTGGAATCTACACATGGTTCCTGATACAGCTCTTTCCAACTATGTGCACTGGGCTTTCGCCGTGTTCCACCTCTCCTCATTTTTCTACTTGGCCCCTATGCCTGTGCCCATTTGCATGACGCACTGTCACCCTCTTCCCCAGGCTCCCCTGTTCTCTGTAGATTGACCGTCACTGCCAGTCCCCCCTGCTGCCCTACTCGGGGAGGCCACTGGAGTACTGATGAATGATGTGACTTACCACTCAACAGACCTTCACCTTGCTTTAATTCACTTTCATTTCTTTGGTATCTGTGACTTCTGGTTGTGGGAAGAGTATAAGCTTTCTAATATTTCAAACCTCCCTTTGGGTACCAGACAGAGTTCCCCAGAGAGACTGGAAGTCTGTGGCAAAGTCAGCCATTCCACAGCCCCAGAGAACATTCTAGAGCTCTCTTGTTCCTGGTCCTGCACAAGTAGGTAATGGAATATCTCACAAGTATCCTTTGGTCCCAGCACAGCGAACCCTTTGTGATACAGCGATTACACAGAAAGAGAAAGGAAAAAATGCTTCCTTGTTTTTTTTTTTCCTATTGAGGCCAAGGCCCCATGAACAGCCCTCAAAGCTTAAGTAAAAGATCATACGTAAATATTATGCAAAGGTTAGGGTTTTAGCGCCCTGTGACTGTTATTTATTTGCATATGTCACGCTTCAGTATTTAGAAGTCTTGGAGATGGTTCGTGAGTCTCCTTACATCTCGTTATGCAGCGTGTGGAACTTTAAATCATGGTCCACTGTACCCCAGCTTCTCGCCGTCTCCACCCCAGGACTTGGAAGTAGATGGTTTAGCTTTTGAACACCCTCCTCCTAACCCTCAGAAATTCTGAGACAATTACTCTAAAAGACCAGGGTGGGCATGGGGTTGGGGAAGGATTCAGGTGGGATTTTTTTTTTTTTTTTTTTTTTTCAGAAGGACACAGGTGCTTGGCTCTTCTGTCATAAAGCAACCTGATATGCAGCCATATATAATTATTGTGCTTGGGTGCACCAGCTGAGTGGCACTTAGACTTTTCAGTAGTGATCCTTTTGCATTTTCTGTAGCGACCCAGGCATCCCATGGGAACCTCTACCCCACACGCATAACTTCACAACTGGATGCTTATTTACGATGCGTGATAGCCCCCAATCCCATGTGTTCCAGCTGGTTGTTTCATTAAAAAAACTCACAATTTGGGGCACCTGGGTGGCTCAGTGGGTTAAAGCCTCTGCCTTTGGCTCAGGTCATGATCTCAGAGTCCTGGGATCGAGCCCGGCATCAGGCTCTCTGCTCAGTGGGGAGAGATTTTGTCCTGTAATGAGTTGTAAAAATAAACTTAGTGACTGTCCTCACGCAGCTCCTTGTAAAAGAGCAGTCCGAGGCAGCAGCCGGCCTCACCCAAAATATATCGTCACCCTGTATCACTCACTCCTCTCACTCTCTCTCTGCCTCTCTGCCTACTTGTGATCTCTCTCTCTCCATCAAATAAATAAATAAAATCTTAAAAAAAAAAAATTCACCACTGACAACCCAAGTGTTCCCACAACCCACTAATGGTTCACGATGGCGAATTTGGAAAACAACACTGCTCTGATAGTTCTGGAAGGAGGGAAAAAAATTTCCCGCATCTCTGTAGGAGGCTGACTTTTCCAGAGAGTGGTTCGTGTGCCTACACTTACGGGTGTGTTAGAAGATGTGTTGGAAAATACATCTATCGAGAGTTCCTGGCATAGCGAGTTATCAGGAACCCCCAGTTTACTCTTTTTCCCTGGTTCTGGTTTGTTACTCTGGTGGGCAATCAGGTAGCTGAATGTTTCAAGTACAAAAGGCAGTAATAACTATATGACCATTTCCTCTTTCTCTCTCTCTCTCTCTCTCATCCTCTCTGTGTCTCATAAATGAAGGAAACATTTTTAACATTTAAACATAATTTTAACATAATTTTTATGTTTAACATTTTAAACATAATTTAGAATACTAGATTAAGTGAAAGACAAAACCACGAGGCTGTTGATATATTCCCAGTTGTAATAAGAGTATGTCTCGCCCTCCTGGCGACTTCTGAGCGCTTTGTCCGATTTCCCTTCATCCTCCTCCCAAGATACAGGGGGACGATATATTTTGGGTGAGGCCGGCTGCTGCCTCGGACTGCTCTTTTACAAGGAGCTGTGTGAGGACAGTCACTAAGTTTATTTTTACATCTTATCACAGGACAAAATCCGCATTTTCAATCAAGAGTTGGACACTCCAATTTAACAAGTTGTGGAAAAATCTCTTGGCCCAGATAAATGTTTGCTACGAGTACTCCTTTCTCTAAATTGAGACCTTGCTCCCGGAAGCCCAAGAATTCATTAAGCCATAATTAGCCATGGTCACTGATGATTTAAAATACAGTAATAAAGAAAAAGTTTATTCTGGGCTGTGCATGCACTGTTGGGTCTGTCCTATGGTTGGGTTTTTATAGCTTTAGTTTTAAAAATAATTCTTCCATTTCCCCTGATGGCTGCCTTTCCTTCAGCCAGCCCTTCGTGCAAGCAGGGTGACGTCCGTCATCCACACTCCCGATGTCACAGGCCATGGCATCTGTCCCAGGGGCATCAGGAAGAATCCCACATCATCTCAGATCCGTGCTTCAGTTAGGAGGCCCCAAGCTTCCCTATAAAGGGCTGGCTGCTTCTGTCACCCATGGAAAGGGGTAGCAGGCACTCTGGAAGGGTGTCTTTGCTTCAAGAAACCAAGAGTACTCCAGGAAGGGGAATTCTCTCCTTCTTTTATTAGCTGAGGAGGTCAAAGGGATTCACTTTGACTGGCTACCTAAAATCAGGACTGAGATAACTTGATTAAAACTATGCAGTAGTGGTACCAAGATCTAAACTCAGCCAATCCTCTGTTCCAGTGCAGATGCTCCAATTCTAAAGCCACCCCGTCCATTCTTGCAGTGTCTCAAGGAGGGACAGGTCTTGTAGTTTCCGTTTTCCTAATCAGGGCCCAGGTTTGACTTCCAGACACCTGACGTAGGTCAAGGAGCACCCTTGATTCTTTAACCTCTCACTTGGCATTTCATCTTTGGTATAGCCTGAGATGTGCCACAGGACAAACAATGTCATGTCATTGTTTTTATTTGTATCGTTGTCATAGAAACCTTGTTAGTATGGGTCCCTGATTTTTATTGTGGCTCTGCCATCTGTGGCTTGACCCCTGTTGATAGTAACCTTTTCTTTTCTTTTTTTCTTTTAGAGAGTGAGCTTGAGAGTGAGTGTATGTGGGGAAGAGCAGAGGGAGAGGCAGAGAGAGAAAATCTTAAGCAGGCTCCATGCCCAGAAGGAGCCTGATGGGCTCAATCTGATGTCCCTGAGATCATGACCTGAGTTGAAGTCAAGAATCAGACTCTTAACCAACTGAGCCACCCAGGTGCCCCTACAGTAACCTTGTCTTTTCTAAGGATGGATGTATCTCTTCATTGGGCTATTGTTGATATGACATTAATGTCACTGGGTTTAAGAAAAATCTACCTAACTGAGAGGTATTTTGGTTCTTGATTTTATTAGGTTATCAACAAGGGCATGTGTCATAGCACATTGGAAAGCCCATGAACTACAAAATCAGCTTTTACATATGAGGGCTTCAACTTAGGAATTACATGTCTTTGAGACAGTTCTTTGGTATCTCTCAGTATATGGGGTTCCTAGAACTCAGTCAGCGGGTGCTCCCTTTTAGTTTCCTTTCCTTATGATGAAGATAAGTGTTTCTGCTGTAGGAATGAATATATATGAGTTTCTCAGACTTGATTGGATCCTTGGACTCTGTTTAGATTTGGGGATGGATGACCTCCATCACTTTCCTTGGGTGAAATCACTCTGAGTTGCTGATTGATGGGCTTCAGAATGTCATCATTTCCACCATCAGCTCAGTTTACTCCCACTGACCCGAGCAGGAGAAGCAGCAGCAGGAAATAGCACATGATCGATCGCTGTTGCTTTCCACCAACATCTCAAGCTTAAAAAAAAAAAAAAAAAAAAATCTGTTTTAAAACTACACATTTGCTCATCTCAAAGAGAAGGATTATAGACTGTTAGAAATCAGGGACCATTAAACAACTATTTTCATTTGCAGTGGATTCAGAATATAATTATCTTGAGTTGGGAGATGATGCGCTGCTGAATGCCAAGTAAACTTCCACCCAACTGGAAAACATCTAGCCTTCCCTGCCCACCCAGCCAGACTTGGATGGTCCTTCTTCCACACTTGCAGCATTTTGCCTCTGTCCTTAGGGGTCCCAGCTTGAGGCAAGAACATCCTACCACCGGTAGACATGCTTAGGCAGGTCTGGTCTGTGAAGGGTCTGCTTTCAGGCGCCACAATGGAGCGTCTTCAGTCTAGGGAAGGGTTAGTGATCGCAACCAGAAATTTGAAGGGAGGAGTGATTCCAAGTAATTGATGGATTTGGTTTTCGCAGGAAAGAAGTGTGGGATGATTGTGGGTGAATAAGGTTGGTTGGTAAAATAGGGAATTGGTTTCACTTTAAAATCACCTTAAGACTTTGGAGCAAAAAACAGTGTTTTTGGAAACATCTGGAAAGCTGCACAGAGCACAGCTGAACTTGAGTACCTCAGGCTGCCAGCTCAGGCAACAGGGGTGCCCCGCGGGAGTTGAGGTGCTTGGCCCCCCCCACCAAGGCAGCCATTGCTTCAAGATGGCTCCTCAGAAGCAAGTGAGGAAACCGTAGTCTAGCGGGCAACAAACACATGACTTAGTACCACAGAAGGAGGCCAGAATATGAGAGAAAAGTGTTGTGCCCTATGGCCAAATGCAGGTCTTAGAATTCCAACATACAGCAGGGAGAACCCAGGGAAAGCTTTGGCGCCAGCACCACTGAGGTAGTCAAGAAAATGGAAGCTACTGCCTGCCACATCCTAGGGCTGGGAGAACGAATGCTCCCCCAGGAAGTGGGTGTGCATTAGGTCACTTAGCACCCTGTTTGGGAAAGGCAGCTATGCCAGCAGCTAAGAATAGGGGGCTCGTCCAGAGTGCTGGGAGAAGAGGAAAAAGGCGTGAGGAGAAGAACTTGCTGCATTATCTGATCATTTCATTGCAAGCTCTTTTTTTCCCTTTTTCCTCAGCTTTCTAGAGGTATAATTGACAAAATTGTTAGATATTCAAAATAGACATGATTTGAAACACGCATACTTTGTGAAAGTGTTCCTGACATCGAGTTAATTAATGCATCCTTCACCTCACATGTTTACCGTTTTTTGTTTTGCATTTCCTAGTGAGTACATTTTAGTTTCACTCTCTTTGCAAATTTCCGTCATCCAATACAGTGCGACAGAGTACAGTTATTCTGTTGTACGTTAAATCCTCTTATGGCTTTTACCAACCTCACCCTATGCCTCCCACCCCCCACCCCTTCGCAACTGCTTTTCTACTCTGCTTCTGAGTTCAACTTAAAAAAAAAAAAAAAAGAAGATTTTTCTTTAAAGGTTCCATATATAAGTGATACCATATGGTGTTTTTCTTTCTCTGTTTGGCTTATTTCACTTAGCGTAATGCCCTCCAGGTTCATCATCTGTATTGTCACAAATGACAGGCTCTCTGTATGAGGAATTTAATGTAATCACACTATCAGAATTTCTTAGCCTTGAGTAACATATAGATACTTTTTATCTATCTATCCAGCTATCTAGCTATTTATTTGTTTATTTATTTATTTATTATTAACATATAATGTATTATTAGCCCCTGGGGTACAGGTCTGTGAATCATCAGGCTTACACAATTCACAGCGCTCACCATAGCGCCTACCCTCCCCAGTGTCCATGACCCAACCACCCTCCCCTTAACCCCCTCCCCCCAGCAACACTCAGTTTGTTTTGTGAGATTTAAGAGTCTCTTATGGTTTGTCTCCCTCCCTGATCCCATCTTGTTTCATTTTTTTCCCTCCCTCCCCCCACACCCTCTGCCCTGCCTGTCAACTTCCTCATATCAGGGAGATCATATGATAATTGTCTTTCTCTGATTGACTTATTTTGCTCAGCATAATACCCTCTAGTTCCATCATTGTCATTGCAAATGGCAAGATTTCATTTCTTTTCACGACTGCATAGTATTCCATTGTATATGTATACATCTTCTTTATCCATTCATCTGCTGAAGGACATCTAGGTTCTTTCCATCGTTTGGCTATTGTGGACGTTGCTGCTGTAAACATTCCTGTGCACATGCCCCTTTGGATCGCTACATTTGTATCTTTAGGGTAAATACCCAGTAGTGCGATTGCTGGGTCGTAGGATAGCTCTATTTTCAACTTTTTGAGGAACAGAACACTTAAAGAACATGTTGCCTGAATATACAGAAACCAGGTCCAAATGGTTTGATTATACTTCTAGGTTAACAATGAACAACAACAACAAAATGTACCATAAGGTACTAAAAAGACGTCCATGTTAATAGAATTTAAATTAATCATACTGATTCATGGGATAAATGATTTTGTTTTGCTTAAATTAAATTCATCAGGACCACACAGCATTGTTTGTTGTTGTTGTTGTTGTTGTTGTTGTTTTGGTTTTGGGGTTTTTGTGTGTGTGTGTGTCTGCTGTGCACTGCCCTAGTTCTGCCCCAGATCTTAGCCAGCTAGCTGCTATGGCCACCCTGTCCCTGCTTGGCTTAACCCTGGGAGAAACTCATGTCATTGGTGCTTGTCAGGGTGGAGGCTGCAAACTCTGAGAAGACTAGCCTGTCCTTCTAGTACTTGAAGGCTCTTCAAGAGGTAGATTGTGTCTAGAGGCAGGTTCCTCGGGAGAGCCCAGAATTCTGCAAACAAGTGATTTGCTGATGTTTCCAAATGAGCTTGTCTGGCTTTCTGATGTGACATCACAGCATGAATTTGTTGAAAATTTCTGAGACTCGAGAAAAAGCATCTGCTTATAAAATGGTTCCACTTTGCCGTGTGCACGGGGCTTGGGGAAGGAGTGAAGCAAAAAGAAGCTTCAGCTCTCGGCTGCTCACACGGGTTGATCCCAGAGGCTCTGATTCAGGAGGCTGTGTTGTAAGATCCTTTTCTGCGGCTTGCAGTGTTCAGAATTTGCAAAGAATGTCACCATCTGCTCTCTCTGTGACCTGATGTCACACAGACCAGAATATAGGATTCTCATCCCAAACCTTCCCTTTTAAGGGTATGCACAGTTGTCCAATTTTAGGGAGAGAACAACTCTTTTTTGCTTCTGCTCCCTGTCTCTTCCTGGAGAAGGAGCAGAGTCTGTGTGGAGGGGATGGTTCCCAAGAGCCCTGGCTCTGAGCATGCGTCCAGTCGGGCAGACTTCTTTGCTCTGTCGTAGTCTGGCTTTGTTTCTGACTGTAGAGATGCCGTGAGCCTGCAAGGACCGTAGGTGTGAGGTGCCCCTGGCTGTGTGCCTCCCTGTCATCCTTGGTTTTCCTCTCTTCCTGCTCAAGTTTGCCATCTGAGTGACCGTGGCTCATGGATCCTGCCGCCATTTCCAGTGACAGCCACCACCTCTGGCCACTCCTTCAGGTCTCTGTTTCTCCTTCCTTATGTCCTCTTCAGCGTTTCCCTTCTCGTAGATAAATGAGATCCGCTGGTTCCACCATCACCCACCCAGCTAAATGTTCTTTTTGTTTTTTTTGTTTTGTCTCAGGGACTGTTAGACAAGTCCCAGCATTGTAGGGGATAACTTGGGGCATTCAGCTCTTACACAAAACAGCGCAAGAACTGGACAGGCTGCCAAAGTGAGGGGCACATTCCAAACTCTGGGGAGTCCTGCCGCACGGAGGCTCAAAGGCACTGGGGTCCGTAGTATCTCCCTCCGAACGAGACTTTCCCTTGACACTGCATTCAAATTGAGATGCGAAGCTCTGGCAGCTTCCCTGGAGCCTGGGGACAGAGGTCGCTGGAAAGCACTCTCCTCTGTCTTAGACTCTTCATGCTTTGGTTTGCTGTGTTTGCAGAACTCTCCTGCAGCAACTACAAAAACTTCAGACTTTGGTGATGGGCAAGGTTTCGCGCACCTGCAAGTTGGCGGGCACACAGACGGGCACATGCCTCATGGTGAGTTTCCCAAAGGGACAGCGCCGCAAGTGCCCTGCCCCCCCCCCGCCCCCAGTCACCAGTCTATCCCCAACTTGCCACATCCACGTCCACGTGGGGTTAGAAATGCTGTGTGGCTCTCTCTGATGTTCCCCGGGGCTGACCAGTTGGCCCAGTCCAGCCTGGGGAAGGGGAGTCTGAGTCCCTGCACTTCCCTAGCTGTTGCGGGGCTTGAGGTTTGCTCTGGGCTCGTTTACTGACAGCTCCCCGTGCTCCCTCTCCCCCCTGCAGGTGGTCGTGCTATGCTTTGCTGTCGCATTCGGCAGCTTCCTTCAGGGCTACGGGCCCTATCCTTCTGCCACCAAGATGGCTCTGCCCAGCCAGCATTCTCTGCAGGAGCCGTATACAGCCTCTGTCGGTAAGATGGCACTAGGCAACTTGTAAAGTGTCTTGTTTCATTTGTCTGGAGCTTTCTGGAAGCTCATCTTTCTGAGGGAGGTCTTATGAGAAAGTCTTATCTTTAAAAACTGGTAGAAGCGTAGCTTCTCTCTTGAGGGGAGGGAAGAAGGCACAGTGGGTCTGGTGCCCAGGCATCTGGCTCCCTTCTTGTGCCCCTCCTGCCTCAGCCTGAGGCTCCACTGGGAATTCTCTAGAGCAGAGTATGGCAGAATACAGTTTGCAGATTCTTGCTCTAGGCAAATTCTGAGGTCTCCTTTTTGAGCTCTGATAAGGGGGAGGGAGGTAGATTTGGCGGGGTGGGGGGAGTAGTAGGTGGAGGGGGGACATTAAGCTTTCCCTGACATTTTATTTTATTTTATTTATTTATTTTTTAAAGATTTTATTTATTTATTTGTAAGAGAGAGAGAGTGAGAGCGAGCACAGGCAGACAGAGTGGAAGGCAGAGTCAGAGGGAGAAGCAGGCTCCCTGCGGAGCAAGGAGCCCGATGTGGGACTCGATCCCAGGACGCTGGGATCATGACCTGAGCCGAAGGCAGCTGCTTAACCAACTGAGCCACCCAGGCATCCCTTTCCCTGACATTTTAAAGGACTTCCCTGGGTTTCTACTTCTATTCATTGGAATTGTATGTTGCCATAGTTAAGAGTTCGTGAAATGAATCGGTCTGTCTTACAACACATTATGACCAAGATTTAGAGAATTTAGAATTAGAGAATTTAACTCAGGTGTTAGAAGTGTGATAACCTCACCTAGTTCAATGATCCCTTTTAGGTATGTAGGAAATAATGAAGTAGCCTTTGGGCATCATAACATACACACAGATACCTGCACACACTAATAAGAGCAAGTGTGGAATTGGGTGCTAGATTGGCAGCAGGCTCAGTCTTGCTGTTCTGAAACGTCTCTGATCTTCCCCGGGTGGTTATCTCTCTGCCAGGTTTATGACAGAAATGCTAGCATTTCAACCACATAATTTCAGTGATCTCTTGGGAAATTCTTTTTTTTTCCCCCTAAGGGAATGTATCTGTAAATTTAAATGGAAGCCAATGAGAGCAGAGTTTCTGTGTTGTGGAAAATTGCTACAGAGCCATCCAGCTCTGCAACTCTCCTATAAAACAAAGAAACTGTCTCTGTCATTTGATTTATGGCTTTGGCTTTGGGGCTTCTCTCTGGTTTCCAGATGAAAATGCAGTTTTCTGCCCTCGTGCCTTCTCTCCATGCAAGATCAACTCATTGGAAATGTTTCTTGTTTTAGCTGGTCTGGACATCTCCAAGTATTTGACTCCCATTCTTCATGACTTGTTCCCCTCAGATGGTTATGGTTGGGCAAGGAGGGGAGTTTTATTTTCAAAGCTGTGGGGATGGAGGTTTGCTTCATGTCTATTTGCTTTCTGTTGTTCTTACAGCACTGGATAATTGATACAATGTTTCACTGCACAAAACTCTGAAACCCTGAAGCCTTTATGGAAAGCCAGCACCAACAGGCACCCTCCATTCTGGGCAAAAGAACCCACAAGTTAGCATCTGTTTCTGGCGCTGGGATAGGATAAACCCTGTGGTCTTTCCCTAACACCTGTTCCTTTGCTCTGTCCTCAGTGAGATCCAGAAATCTGCTGATCTACGAGGAACATTCCCCGCTGGAAGAGCCGTCCAGCCCAGCCTCAGCTGGAGAGCTTGGGCACTGGGACCGAGGATCCTCTCTGCTCAGGGCATCAGGCCTGGAGACCAGGCCTGATGTGGATCTTCCCCATTTCATTATCTCCAATGAGACCAGCCTGGAGAAATCCATGCTGTTGGAGCTACAGCAACACTTGTGAGTCAAGTACACATAGATCTGGCTCCCCTGAGGCGTGCATGATGGGTTGTGGGTTGGCAACCTGGAATGTGGGGTGTCGACTTACCCATGGGCCCAGTCCAGGTCTTATGCTCTTTCAGGACCTCTCTCCGGGACCTGGGACTCTGGAGAGGCTACTACTTGCCAACAGCTGCCCTTAACAGAGATGGAGTTGTGGGGGGAGTGTGGTGGTGGAGGACCTAGGATGAGCTGCCCTTGTGTCTGCTTTGTCACTGGGGAGCTGGCCATGGTGGCTTGACTCCCTCCTTCCTCCCCTCAGAACCTCATATAGAAAAAATACAGCCCAGCCGAAGCGGCGCGCTTACCATGCAGACGCAGCCTCAGGACCTTTCCCTCCCTTTCTCCCTCTAGAGATGTGTGTATGTTCTGTTCGATGTCAGCGTAGAGTTTTATGATTTATATACAAATAAATGTGTATTAATTTTAATTATAGATTTATATTGAGGGACATCATTTGAGAGGCACTTTGCACAGATGGGTTTCCATATGGAAAATAACACTGGGCTCCAATTCTCCGTATGTTGTTTCTTTTAGGACATTAGGGGGGAAAGTCTTTTGGGAAACTTAAAGGCATAAAGGATGGTCAAATAGTGTTATTGTGCTGGGGGAGGTTCCTGAAAATGCCAGACAGCACAGGAAGGAGGGTCTGCGTCCACACTCCTGGTTATGTGTGGCCTGGTTGGTGATCTAGCTGAACTAACCCCTGTGCTTCCCAGAAATGATGCTCTTCCAATGCAAGGGCTCCCACTTGAAGATTCAACTGCAAATTCTAATGCTTTTCCCCCTAAAGCTGTGGGAAAGGTTCATAATTACATGTACTTGGTATGTTTACATGATACATGCATATTGAATGTTTACTGCACCTACTCTCGTAAGTACTATGCAAATGTGATCTATAAATCCTTTTAAATACTTTAAGAGGCTAGGTGTTATGATTTCCATTACAGAGAAACTTGTAGAGGTGCCATTGGGAGCTATGGAACACTCCACTGCTTGGTTACGTGGCTCATGCCCCAAGTCCTCTCCCCTCTTGGCTCCACTATTCGGGGCCCCATTAAAACTCTCACTTGTTCTAAGATGTCTCCCTGACATCAAAGCCCTCCTCTGAGAGCCTAGAGACTTTCTAGACTGTTATATAATTTAATAACATGTTTATTTTCTATTATATGTTTAGTGTTATTTCAACTTAATTTTTTTTAATTTATCTGAAATTCTAAACCAGGGATCAGACTTTTTCCTTTTATTCTTTTCTTTCCAGAGTGTAGCATAGGGTTACTCATCCTCTGATGATATATTTGCTTAAAGCAATGTATAACAAATCAGCATCAAACCATGCTTATCCTCTGGGTTGGGATGTTTCCTCTTGGGTAGGGATAAAGGAAGGAATGTGAACGAGCTGATGGGCTGGTAGCGGGAGACACTACAGAGAATTTCTAGTAGGAACAGAGGATTTCTAGTAGGTGGGCAAAGAATGAGAACCCGCTTGGGGCTGCCCTCAAAGTTGACGAAGTTGCCGTCATGGAATGATTATATCATACTCCCAAGCACGAGAATTGTAGTTGTCAGTCAGCTAAGACTCTTCCCTTTTGGTATCTTTCCAGGGTCAACGCCAAACTGGAGGGGAACGAGACACTAAAAGTTGTAGAACTCGACAGAAGAGTGAACGCCACTTTCTAAAGAGGCTGTCCACCTCCCTCTTTCTCTTCACTCTGCTTTCCTGTCCCCAAACCACCTTTGTCATAAGCTTTTCCTTTTTTGCCTTTGATCTGGATGAAGACATGGGCAAGCCGTCATGGCTTTGGATGGGAGGACAGCCTGGGATTCCCACCTGTGGTGAGAGAGCACCTTCCCTCCGTCCCATGCCCCCCCGAAGGAGGGAGCCCAGCATCCCTCCCCCCCTCCTGTTTACCGCCATAGGAAATTGTTCTAGGGTTGGGGCTGGAACAAGCAGGCCCGTTTCTACCAATAGTGCCAAAAAGATACTGCCTGATTTTCACTATGGGATGTGACCATCTGTTTGGAGAAGAGATGACTCTTGTTCATGTGAGACCCCAGACTCTAGCCTTGAAAATTCCAGGATGCCTGTTGGGATCTGGCAAAGCTCTGACTGACATCCTGCCTTCCTCAGCCTTGGTCTCTGGTGTGTCTGCACCCCGACAGCCCCGGAAGTTCCAGCGCCTTCAGTGAGCACCCCAGCCACTCTGCCCCATCAGAGCCCTCGCAGATCGTCCTCCCCGCACTGGAGCGAGGGCTCTCCCGTCCCCATTCTCAGGCCGCAAGTGCAATGCCTGAAAGAATCAGGCTTTTCTACTCCAGGCGAACCTGCCCCGTCTTGTTGCTTGTAGGGCATCCCCACAACTGGCGTCCCCACATACCCCTAGGCCTGCCTCCCCGGCTTCTCCTCCCCATTTGTAAATAGTATTTATTAGCTCGCTGAGGCTTCCCTGCTAGCAACCACACTGAAAAGATCCAATGTCTCCCTCCAAACTGGTCTTTGGAGCTAGCTAGGAGGGCACCCGAGCTCTGGGATTCCCCAATCCTCCAGATGGTGTTTTTTGATTTTTGTTTTTTCCCGTGTTTTTCTGCTTCTTCTTCCTCTTCCTCCTTCTTCCACTGGAGGCCTCTAATTATAATCGGGAAATCCCCTTAAGCTTGTGTCCTCCTGCAGAATGAAGTCAGAGGGAAAGATGGAGTAATGCCTTAATCAGGTCTGTGGCTCTGTGTTCAGAGGCTTTTTCTGTCCTGTTCCCATAAGAGAAGGGAGCCCTTGTCCTTGACAACAGGCGTTTCAGACAACCTTGCTGGCTTGCCTTTCCATGCCTGCTCCTAGCGCCTCCCCACTCCCAACCCCCACCACCCACTTCTGCTTTACCCTCCTCTTCTGCCTCAACACAAGGGGTGGGCCTGAGGCCTGGGGTCGGAGTAGGTGACATTTGTGTATCCATAGTCTTACCTTTTATAGTCAGGTTTGGCTACTTTGCAGCTTACCCAAAGAGATAAAACCTAAACCCCCCCGACCTACTTTTTTTTTGTCTGTTTGTTTAATGATTAAAAGTAACTTTTGTAGTTGAAAAAATTCTTTCCTCTTTCATACAAATAAGAAATGGAAATTGCCTTTTTATTGTATAATGTAGAAGATCCCCTTTAAGTGTTTTTCCCTAGCTTGGGAGAGATTTTGTTTAAGAAATCTGCTTGCATTTTGTATTTTATTTTTAGTAGTAGCTAAAGGACCTTTAGCTTTAACTCCTCTCTCTGTCTGTCTCTGTCTCTCTCTCTTTGCAGTCTACACTGTCATTGAAACCTGCACTTACAAGGGATTAAGCCCATGCCTGGGCCTTCCATTCATATTGGATGCAGGACTTGCTGTCATTAGCATTTTTCCATCGTACCTCATAAGCAGATCCCTGTTCTGTCTGCCTACGTACATCTGGGGCTCCCTGTGAGTGATTCCTCCCTCTCTCTCTCTCTCTCTCTCTCTCTCTCTGCTGTGGTGGAAAGTTCCGGACCAGGAGATGTCAAGGGTGTCTTCTCAGCCATGTGTAAAGCTGGATTGGGGCTGCTGTCCACCGTCTCAGGGTCCCCTGCGTTGGGGAGGGAGAGCAGAGGCTGTGTGAGCTGTAGAGGAAGAGGGCTTACTAATGTGCCTCCTCCCCTTGCTTCTCTGATCTCCATTCCCTCCTTCCCTCCTGCCTCCAGATCTTCCTGGGCCTGGCTGGCGTCAGGTAGTCATGGGCTACTGCTGACCCATCCCTCTCTTTACAATGCCTTGTAATTATCAGGCAAGGGCACCGATGGGGGCCTAAAAAGGCAAGAAGAAGGAACTCAAGTAGTATTCGGTCAATGAGAAAGGAAAGGCCTTATATTGGGGGCAGAAGTGTGAGCATGGGTCAGCCGAATGACCTGCTGCGGTGGAACCAGATCAGGTTTTGAAGCCTCCTGGATTAGCCAGCGTGGGAAACCCGCTCTCCTGACTGAGACAGGAGAAGGGACAGGCCAGCAAATGTCCGGTACCTCCCCTTAGTACCTTGAGGATTTTATTTTCTCCCTAGCTACCCTTGCTTGTCATCCCCCTCTCCAGACCTCCACACAGCAGGCCGTTTCCTCTGGGAAGCTGTTCTTCCAGAACTGAAGCTGTATGTGGAAACAGGAGACATCGGCCTGGGAGCTCCAATGGCCACGTTAAAGGGGGTTCCAAGAACCAACCTTGCCGCTGTTTTGAGCACAGCCTTTGCCCTCCACTCCCTACTTGGACACGTCAAGGGAATGAAACACTTATCCCTTCAGGAGGATGCCAGGGGGTCGAGAAGACACAAAAGAGTTGGATAATGCCAAGTGATGAAGGGATGTGTGCTCCTTTGCTGTTCTGGGGTTAAGCCCCGGTATCGGTGGCTTAACCCCAGAGAGCAGTCCCATACCCCTGTCGGTAATGCCTGGTTAACCCTGAAGATTTCAAAGAGAGGCAGACGTTGGCTTCCGAACTTGAGTTTTGAAATCTGTGAGACTGTTAGCGTCCCCATAAACCATAAATAATAAATAGGCAACTCATAAGTAGATTAATTCTGGTTTTCATCAGGTAAACAGCGTTTCCTCTTCCTTCTCTTTGATTCCCCTGGTGTAGGAGATGTCTTGCAGACATTCCGAGAACAAGCGCTTGCTCACTGGCTGAGCCCCGAGTGACCCAGGCACCCCCCAGCTCGGCCCTTTACACAGCTCTTAACTCCGCTTAGCAAAGGATACTGGAGATGAAAGGCCTCGGTGCCCGTTTAAGAAAGAATTCCTGTGAAGTGTTAGGACTCTGGAGCCTTGGTCACATAAGGAGAGTGTTATGTAAAAATCTGACAGCTGAACTAGGTTGCTGCTTTTGGTGGGGCGGGGAGAGATTTGACATCAGCTTAGGCAAAATGAGATCACCTTTTTGTTAATAAAAATGATTTTGGGGACGCCTGGGTGGCTCAGTGGGTTAAGCAGCTGCCTTCGGCTCAGGTCATGATCCCAGCGTCCTGGGATCGAGTCCCACATCGGGCTCCTGGCTCCGCAGGGAGCCTGCTTCTCCGTCTGACTCAGCCTTCCACTCTGTCTGCCTGTGCTCGCTCTCGCTTGCTCTCTCTGACAAATAAATAAAATCTTTAAAAAAA